>NC_137053.1:17906141-18173641 GCF_032717465.1 Coenobita brevimanus | reverse complement strand
CCCCGTAAAAAGAACTAACTAAACAAGCAAATGAAGCGCCTCAGACTAGAACAGACCATACGTTGTCGACTAAGGAACGGACAAAGGACATGCTAAGGGTGGGGAGATGGAATGTGAGAGGAGTGAATGATGAAGTGAAAGAGAGAGAGATTGTTCAGGTGCCTGAGAATGCAAGAGTGGACGTATGTTGATTGACTGAAACTAAATGGGAAGGTGAAAGGGTGAGAGATTGGGAATATGGTTATGGAATATGTGCGGGAGTTAATGAGAATGAGAGGGCAAGAGACGGAGTACAGTATGTCTGATGATAAGCAAGAAGTTGAAGAATATAAGAGAGTATGGAACAAGGGTGCAAGGATTGTATGGGTGAGGATGAAAGTAGGTACACAAGCTTGGGCGATTGTATGTGCGTATGCGCCGACAGAAGACCGAGTGGCAAAGTGAAAGATGAGTTTTGGGTAAGTGTAGAAGCATGTATGGACAAGTTTGAAAGGAGTGAGAGAGTGTTTTTGATTGAAGACATGAATGGCAAAGTTGGGAATGTACCAGTAGATGGAGTGGTTGGTCAGTAGGGTGTGCCAGCTGAAGTAGATGAGAATGGTAGTGCTTTGGTGGGCATCTGTGCTGGTAAGGGGTTGGCAATACTCAACACCTGCTTTCGGCATAAGATGATCCACAGGTATACACGGAGAGTCATGAGGAGGATGGACAGTGAACTTGTTGAACGAAAGGCAATGATAGATTACGTGTGTGTGGATGAGCGAATGAGAGGACAAGTGTTGGATGCAAGAGTGTGGAGAGGGTGGGGGAATGGAATCTCGGACCATCACTTAGTGATGGCCAAGGAAAGGTTGCAAAGAAAATGGGTGGAGAGACGAAGGGGAAGACAGGAGGAAACAGTTCCTGTGAGAAGAGTGGAGAACTTGCAAGATAGTGAGAAAATGACACAGTATAAGAGCATAGTGGAAGAAAGATTGGGAAGGAATGAGTTAGAGCACATGGAAGGGGTGGAAGATGTATGTAAAATATTCACAGAAGAGATAGGCCCAGCGTGTTTGGTGGTTTGTGGAGTGAGGAGGAGATGCAGGGGTGTGCATGGGACAGTATGGTGCAATGATGAGGTGAAAAGAACTGTTGAACAAAAGAAGAAGGCATAAAGTGAATGGATAGCGAGTAGAGGTAGGGAAGATGATGAGAGAGAGAAGAGAGAGGTATATGTGAGCAGGAGAAGGGAGGTGAAGAGATTGGTGAAGGAAATTAAGAAGAAAGTGGATGAAGAGTTTGGGAGGAATCTGAGTGTAAAATGGAGGGAGAGTAAGAAATTGTTTTGGAAGAAGGTAAAGAAAGTAAGACAGTGTGAAAGGGGAGATAGTAGGGGAGTGAAAGATGGGAATAATAGATTGTTGGTTGAGAAGAGAGAGAAATTGAGGAGATGGAAGGAGCACTTTGAGGATTTGTTGAATGTAGAGAGTGAGAGCAGTGAGAGTAAAAGTGGTTAGGGAATGACTGGGAGAAGAAGAGATGAGAGGAGGGAGGAAGAGATCAGTAGGGCGGAAGTAGTGGAAGCAGTGAAGATCAAGATGGGAAAAGCCCCAGGAATTCATGGAGTGTGCGATGAAATGCTGAAGTATGAGAGTGAGATTGTTGTGGAGTGGATATGGAAGTTGTGTAGATTGGCTTGGGAAGAGGGAAGGGTTCCAGAGGACTGGAAATCAGGTATAATTGTTTCTTTATACTGTACAAAGGAAAAGGGGAGAGAGAAGTATGTGGTAACCATAGGGGTATTTGCCTTCTTAGTGTGACTGGTAAAATATATGGTAGAATACTCATTGATGGGGTTAGGCATATAACAGTGGAGCTACTCTAGTTGGAGAAGAACAAAGGGGATTAGGAAGGGAAAAGGGTGTGTAGATCAGATATTTTTCTAAGATCTTTATAGGAGAAGTATCTAGAGAAGGGAAAGAAAGTGTATGCTTCCTTCATGGACTTGGAGAAAGCTTATGACAGAATAGATAGGTGAGGTATGTAAAAGGTAATAAGAATATATGGTGTGTATGGGAAATTGTTGGGTGCTGTGAAGAGTAAGTACGAAGGAGCTAGGGCTACGGTGCGAGTGGATAGTGAGCTGAGTGAGTTCTTTGATCTGAATGTGGGACTGAAACAGGGATGTGTGATGTCTCCATGGCTGTTTAATATATACTTGGATGGGGTTGTAAAGGAGGTGCAAGGTAGGGCAGTGGATGTTGGGGTGGCTCTAATGAATGAGGGTGAGATGTGGAAGATTCCTGTGTTGCTGTTTGCTGATGATACAGTGTTGTTGAGTAAAGATGAATGGGAGTTGCATGGTTTGGTGAATAAATTTGGGACAGTGGGTAGTATGAGGAATCTGAAAGTTAAAGTAAACAAGAGTAAAGTTATGGTGTTAGAGAGGAATGAAGTCACAGAATGCACAGTGAGGTTGGATGGTGAGGATATGGAGGATGTGAGTGCATGCAAGTACTTGGTACTGTGATGAATAAAGTTGGAACTTCTGGGGATGAAGTTAGTAAACAGTTTTGCTTGAAAGGGTACAGCAGGGAAGGAAGGTTGTTGGATCACTGAAAGCAGTGATGAGAAATAGGGAGGTGAGTATGTAGGTTAAGAAGTCACTGCATGACAGTTCTGTGATCCCTAACTTGACGTATGAAAGCGAGGCATGGACCTTACTAGATGGGAACAAGTCAAGAGTGAGTGCAGTGGAAATGAGTTACTTGAGAGGACCATGTGGAGTGATTTGGAGGGACAGGTTGATGAATGAAGCAATGACGGAACGTTGTGGGGTGGATGTGCATGTGGTTGAGAAAAATAGGAGAAATAGACTGAGGTGGTTTGGACATGTTAAGAGAATTTAGAATGAAAGACTGATTAAGAGGGTGTATGTAGGTGAAGTGGGGGGAGGGAGAGAGAGGGGAAGACCGAGAATGAGGTGGAGGGATGGAGTCGAGAGGTATATGAGGCAGAGGGGAGTGAGTTGAAGGGAGGACAATCAAATGGTGGGTGACAGAGCGACTTGGAGGCGTTTTGTCTGCAACCACCCTTTCCCTGGACTAGGGCATCGGGCTCTACATATATATATATATATATATATATATATATATATATATATATATATATATATATATATATATATATGTTTGTATAAAATGATTTCCCATCACTGCTCCATAAGTTCTCTGTATTTTTTTAATATGATTACCATAACTGTGCATATTACCAAAAATGACTGTTTAGTACTGAATTATACAGAGGATTATTTTTTTTTATTTGATTTCGATTGGAATTCATATTAATTATATTTGCTTTCTGTTTCCCCTCCGTACAGTGTAGACATGGTTTTATTTCATATTTACGATTGCTGCTAAATCTTTTTCTCGATACACATTCTGAAGTTGAGCACCATTTGCAGTGTACTATTTTTTTTTTTTTTTCATCTTTACTCTCAATACATATAGCACATTGCATTTATCATTATTAAACCTATTTATTGCATCCGAATCCAACTGAACAGTTTATCAAAACCTTTCTGAATTATCTGCCTTGTGGTGTATCAGCTGTGTTACCAAAGTTCGTATCATTGGCAAATTTGGATATTTTAGCCTACAAAACAAACCTTCAACATTAATGATGAGAATGAAAAATATTAATAGTACTAAACACTGAACCTTGTGGAATTCTGCATCATTCATGCAGCCTGACTCTCCATTTAGTACAACTTTCAGTTTTTGTTATGTAAGGCAGTTTTCTATTGACTTTAGTACATTACCTCTGACATAATGGTCTTTTTTGTGTTCCTCAACAAGCCTTATACGAGGAACTATATCAAATGCTTTCTGTCAATTTAGACAGGTTACATACGATTATCCGGATTCTGTTTTAGTGTACATTATAATAATGTTATTTTGAAAGTCAAGGAGATTGGTAAGACACGACGAATTATATCGGAAACGACGGTGTGTCTTTGATGAGATTATATTGTTCTAAATGCTTAACTATTTTGTTGCTAATATGTGTTTGCAGCAATTTGCATACTACTGGCATTAATTGACTGAATGGTAATTTTCATGTTGGGATTTATTCTCTTTATAAATAGCAGGGTTACAATAGTTTCCATTGAATTGGTATACAGTACTGCCAGTGCTTAACATGTTGAATAGTTATTTGAGTTCAAGGCTTCGATATTTGATTCTTTACTTACTTTAGCAATCTTACAGATATCTGGCCCAGGTGTTAGGTAGACCTTAAATTTGTGACTAGCAATCAGTGTATCTCACTCATTTATGAAAATGGTGCTGATTTCAGTGCCTTCATTGGACCTTCGAGAGACGAAAAAGGAATTAGAATGAATTTGGTGCATTGAAAATGAATAAAAAGAAAAAAATCAAGAATGTCAACCATTTCGGTTTCGCTGTTTGTATGCTCTCTGTTTAATGTTAAAACCAGTGCCCTGTTTTTGGTGTTAATATCTTTACTTCTGATGTAGGCAAAAATCTTTTGGGTATAATTTACGGATGCTTATGGGTTGTTTCCCATGATTTGTCTTGTTTTGTTTCATTAACCTTTCAGTTTTTTTACAGTCTAATATTCGTTTTTATCATTTTCATTTCTTGTGGTTTTGTAATTTAGATGGGCAAATGTATTGGCTACAAGGCAGTTCTTAATTTTGCTCTTCCACCATTATGGCTCTATATTTTGCATCATTATGCATACCTCGACGGACTTAGTAAGCGCACCAGAAAAATCCTCATGTGTCTTTAACATTCCTTGTTTCAGTAATTGTATCCCTCGCATTACTACCTACAGGTACTTTTGATTTTTGAAAACTTATCCTTTCTGTAAGTATCTCAATACTGGGTTTGATGGTGTTTTTGCTGAACTTAAGAGTGAATGTGACTACACAGCGGTTCCTTGCAATAAACTCATCACCTGCTTGAACATGATCAACAATGTTTTATAATGTTGTCAAGGCAAGGTCCAAGATACTTTCTCCATGCACTATATACTCTTCCACAAGAAGATTTAGCGAACTTTGCTGTAAGTTAGTAAACAGTTCTAACCCATAACTTCGTACAGATACGATAAAACCTCTAAAAATTACAGTACTTTGAATATAACAGATTTCAGCTTATTGTTCATACAGTTTGTTATTAGTCTGGTACTACGTCCAAACTTCATCCTAGGGCATGATTTATTTCGAAATAAAATAATATTATGTCAGTATTACCAATAGAACGTCTTGGAGTCACTACTGGATGACGATTCATTTTTGATACATAGTAGGCATTCTCAAGTGTCTTCCACTTTGAAAATAGTGTACCTCAGCAAATTATAGTCTGAAAAAAAAATCATTGCTGAATATTCATGTGAATCCACTACTGTGGTCTACACTCGTTTGGTCCGTCAACCAGTGTTTATTTTTCACAAGATTTAAATAAAAATCATACATTTAAACAAAGTAATGTGTGGTAAGGCTGGAAGAAAATGAACTTGGCTTCGTTGGTGCCATTACAGAAAAAAATTGAGGGATAATTATTTTTGTTGCAAATATAATATTTTTCAGAGCTTTGAAATCAAAACAGTTTAAAATCTGGTGTTATAGGGTGTGTTTTTGTAAATTTTCATCATATTCTTTCCACGCACCTAGGAGGAGGATTTGCATAAAGTCCTTTACAGACAGATAACAGTCTATTATTTTATTGATTCAACTATGATTTGGCTAGCAACCGAGAGGTCAATATAATGATTTTTTGAGAATGAACTGGAACAAATGCAAGACACGAGGTTCTCCATTCTAAAATTTAATATATATTTGGGTGCAGATCTGTATGTACTGTACGCAGGCTACAAGCAGTATAGTATCTTGCTGCAAGGAATTACCCGCAGGAGTAATTAGATCCAGAAAGACGAAAGCCACAAAGTAGTATCTGCAGGGACATGTCCATTATTAATAGTTTCCTATTGTAGAAATCGGAGGTGATATTGCCCCAGGTTCATTTGAAACGTCAGACCAGTGAACTGCAGCCTGAAATTTACTTCCTCCAACAACCCCTCATCATTCTTTGGGCGAATGGTCAGGAAAGTGAGGGATGTTTATATAAATGGGTAGTGCAGACAAAGTTGTACTGCTTCCAGCTTATGATGCCGTCCCTTTCCAGAACCAGTTGCCTATCAAATGTTTGTCACTCCTTGTAAGCCCACAATGTGCTCACAGAAAAGTATTAGTTCTTGGACATTTTCAAAATTAAAATGTTATTAACTGCAGGGCTTGCCCACACCCCTAAAATTATATACTTTTTGATGCAAATAGTTAATTTACATGCTGAAAACAATTTACATATATCTGTATAGCCTATAGTACTGTATATAAAGAAAAAGACATCATTAGCTGTTCTTTGAAAATACAATTACAGTACCACTTTAAATTTAAATGTTCGAAAGAGTGCACACAATTACTTACCGTGAAAAAGAACAATGTTATTTTCCCTGTGAAATCAGTATATACCACCATATTATATTAGCTATGGGAGAGATCAAACCAATAAATACATGGGAAAAGATCACTGGTATTTACTTTGTGGAAATTACATACACAGTATTAATTGCATTCAGGTATGAAAGAACAGTTCTGAAACTATCACAAAAAAGCACGATGTTACTTACCCAGTACAGATTTCAAGTGCAAATAACAGTTAATATTGGACTGAATTAAAAGTCAATAACTTACAAAGGAAAAAAACATTACTTACCTTTTGAAAATTACATACATAAATACCATGTATATAAACGTTACCTAATATTAACCTGCGAATGGAGACTATAAGTTGCTACAGAGAAAATTGCTACAGAGAACAATACTTCTACTTTGTGAAAATTACATATACAAATAACACTAAACATTCACCTGAGAAAGAAAAGTTCTCACAATTAATTAACAACTCAGCTACATTATCAGTGACAGAACAATATTTGTCTAGTTACGGCCGTAAATATGCGTCAGTAGGTTGCACTAAGTTTCACACCTGGTCAATAACATGTAACTAAACCAAAAATCTTATGGTTCATTCCAAGTAATTCTCTTTTGCCAGTAAAATATTTTTAGGAACGATAAGCTGATGTAACCAGTAAAAGTTTTAATATACAACAACAAAAGGGGACCAGAAGTTATTACCTAGATCCCAAGAGAGATAAAGGTCAAGTAGTGATGACGGTGGTGACCGTGTTTAGTGTAGAGAGTACCAATAATATAATTCTTGATGGTAGGTAACAGAGTTACTCTTTTAGCTGTGAGTACCTCTAATGCACTACTTTTTAATAGGAATTGTGAAAAACTAGGAACACCACATATCTGAGGTATTCCAAACGTTACTTGATGCTCCTATACCTCATACCAATTAATCTGGCCAGGCATGTATGGCAACACTGCTCCTGCCGAGATTCTGATTGGCTGGAAGTGTTTGTTCGATTTCGTTAATGCTTAAACCAATACTCTCTTTATTATCAGACGTGATACTGAGTTTGTCGACAGTACAATCGTAAAAAGCAATACGAAATCCTATATATACTTAACAACATTGAAATTTTCATACAAAGATAGAGATATGAGTCAACAAAGTATTATAACAGTCCAAGTCAAGGTCAGCATTCGCACATTTCCTTTAAATCTCCGACACTTCGTAATATAACAGAATATTAAGGAAACCTGCTTAATCTAAGCATTGGTATAACAAACATTTAAATTTTATGATCAGTCCGCACCCTTAAATCGTCCCACAACTCTGAATAATTAAAAATTCTAATGGAAAGACGAGTTCTGCGGGGAGAGAGGTTTGAAAAAATTGCGAAAATCGAAGTAGGCTAAAGGAAAACTATTTCATTATATCTCCTCTATTATCACAGTACGGACTGATCTTAAAATTTAAATGTGTGTTATACCATCACTTAGATTAAGCAGGTTTCCTTAATTTTCTTTTATATTACGAAGTGTCAGAGATTTAAAGGAATTGTTCGAATGCTGACCTTGACTTGGACTGTTAAAATACTTTGTTTACTCAAATCTTAATCTTCGTACGAAAATTTTATTGTTGTCAGGTCTATATCGGATTTCGTATTGCTTTTTACGATAGTACTGTCGACAAACTCAGTATCACGTCTAATAAAGAGAGTATCGGTTTAAGCAACAACGAAATCGAACAAACGATTCCAGCCAATCATAATCTCGGCAGAAACAGCGTTGCCATACATGCCTGGGCAGATAAATTGGTATGAGGTATAGTCATGTTCATGTTAGACACAAATAGGACAAGTTTGAGTCGGGTGCACGCTAAAAGACCTGTAGATATAAATGTATAGACTCTGTAGTAAACACCAGACATGAGTGGACAGTGGTAAGCATTGCCATTTTGTATTATTCATAACCAATATCTGGCAAATCGGTAACTGAAAAATTAGCTTTTTTTTTTTTTTTTTACCTAACTCAGCAAACGAATATATAGGTATCTGTATTGCTTATATTCTTTCTTCACTACAAGTACTGTGGTATATTTTCTCTGAATACAAATAACGATTACTATCAACGATAACTTCCCTTCTCGTGTGTATTGTATTATTAACTAAGTAAACATATATTTGATAATAAACAAACGATTTTGGTATTAATTTTCATGAGACTGTTATATTTAATATCGTTGCAATTCCTGTGAATAAAAATAATATATATAGAACAAATTGTATATGAGCTGGATGAAATGATACCTTTAACTTGTATCTGGGATGTACAGTCATGATCCAAAGTTTACCAGCAATCCTCCACCAGCGTTGCCTTCTGCCTGTCATTCTTGAAATTCACAACTAAAGACTCATTTTATTTCCTTCCCAGCTTACGTTCATTGGTATGCTTCATACTGTGATCATATGAAATTAATTAACACCCCTTATTCCCACAGCCGGAAGAGAAGTATCGACGAACGTTTGCCCATGGCTGTACGTCAGTAATACATGCACATATAAGATGTCGACATGTATAATTTGATTACGTATATATAATTTGATGAATATATATATATATATATATATATATATATATATATATATATATATATATATATTGTTACGCTGTCCGCCTTTCTGTTCCCACGGGTGCAGCCGTTACAGCTGGGCTAGGGGATTATGCAGTATGTATCCGTGTCATTTGCGGAGTTTACATTAGCGAGTGTTACAAGTTCTTTTGTTTCTTTCGTTCCTGCCACTGAGGGCAATTTTATTTAATACCATGCTGAGTATGCATTTGATTATTTTGATTGTCTTATGTGAGCTACCAGTATATTTAATGATGTTTTGCTTGCATTAGAAGTACCAATTTATTGTAGAGAGAGAGGGGCACGAATATAAGTTCTTATTAATTAATTTGATTCATGCGTTCGCGCTTGGCTGCACACGAGCCTGGCGTCGGGGCAGTCTCTTCCCAGCTAGCTTCCGTATCGTGCGTGTGTGCACACTCTCTCTCTCCCCAGTCATTTTTATGCCGAGCTGGCGTTTTCATTTACGTTTATTTTTATTCTTTTGTTGCTGACTGAGGGAAGTAGTTATTTTATTTGTTTTTGTGACCTTGTTGTCTTTGGAGGGCCAGTCTGGCTCACCGTAGTCCTCTCGCTGCCTTAATTAACGTTCCCCAACACACGTACATACACACACACCCCTAACCCCTACACAGTTCAATCCCATCTACTTGCACAAGGCTAGTGAGAACTATCGTGAGCCGTCAACTGCGTTCCCCCTTGGACACGGGTTAAGTAGAAAGTCGTCACCACCGGAAGTAAGTGGGAGGTGTTCCTGTATACTGTCTCGGGCGGTATTATTTCCGGTAGTGACGATAGTAGGCTAGATCTATAGGTAGGCTGCTCCGTTTTGCTATCAAAGTACAGAGTGTTGCGTTCTTAAGTAAGTACTTTTCCGTTGCGCAGTTTTTCTCTAGTTTGCGGAGTGTCAGTGCCGGGGTCTGCGTTATTTTTGCAACGCAGTGGAGGCCGACCATCTAAGGCTGACTTGTTGTCTTTTTTGTAATAGCCCCGGGCTGGCGCCACCGTAACAGTGGCGACCTCGCACCAGGATATCCTAACAGTGCCTTCTTCTTGCTAGGATATCGTTACCTTGGCGTTCTCTGTGCTTTGAGGTGAAGTTGATGTGTGTGTAGTTTCTCAGTCAGCATTAGTATTTCATTATTTAGTACTGCCATTGATTTGTCGCCATGGAGTCACGCGTGTCTACACCAGACCGCGTACGTGCTGAGTCACCTGTGGATATGGAACAACGAGAGGCACATAGCAAAGGTACTCCCCGTGTGAGCCCTGAGTTTGACTATGGTGCTGAGTTGCCTCGTTTCGCTACCCCACTATTACCATCTATGATGCCGCCGAGCCAGTTTAGAGCAGTTCCCCCTGGTATGTCTGGTGCTTTCCCTGGAGCTGTTCATTCCACTCCCATATACCCTGGAGTCTTGTCACCGGAGGCTCAGTTGCAGTTGGAGTTGAAAAAGATGGAGATGCAGCGTGCAAAAGAAGAGAGGGAGATGGAAATGCAGCGTGCAAGAGAGAAAGATGAGATGGAGATGGAGTTGCAGCGTGAAAAAATGCGATTTGAGCTGGAGAAGACTCGCTTGGAGGTGACTGCTAATAGACCAACTTCAGACACCCAAACCTCAAGCCGTGCAGAGGATAGGGAGAGTTGGTTCTCAAGGAGTCTAAAATTAGTGCCAGCATTTGATGAGTTGAAGGTGACAGAATGGTTTGTCAGGTTTGAAAAGAAGGCTAGGGAGTTTGAGTGGCCCAGGCAGCGCTGGGTGTGCTTGGTATCTTATGTGCTAAAGGGAAAAGCCTTGGAAGTGTATAATAGGTTGAGCCCTGAGGATGTAGATGATTATGATGAATTTAAAACAGCCATCCTGAAGGCATATGAACTTAGACCAGAGGCTTATCGGTTGTTGTTCCGTGGTGCTCGGAAAAGACCTGCTGACACCTATATGGCCTACGCCAGGTATCTGGAGGAGAGGTTAGACGAGTGGTTGCTGAGTGAGAGCGCCACTTCGTATAACGATGTGCGTGAACTGTTTTTGATGGAACATTTTACCAACATGGCTGACAAAGAAATTGGTGTTAAAATTAGGGAGAAGAGATTTAAGACCGTGAAGGAAGCAGCGACGTGGGCTGATGACCGGGTGTTTGCCTTGCGGAGTATGGGGGTCAAGTATGCTAATTTTCAGTATTCCAGGGAGAGGACTGTGAGTGGCCCTGCCTGGGATAAATCTCCCGTGAATCAGTCCAAGGGAAGTACAGAGGAGAAAAAGAATTCAGGGAGAAAGAGCCCTGTATCCAGTTCGAAGCTAGTTTGTTACTTTTGCAAACAGAGTGGGCACATCAAGCCTAACTGTCCTAAGTGGAAGGCCTCCCAAAATGCCAAACCAGTGGCACTAGTTATAGGTTCGAGTCAGGTGAACGAGAGGAGTTGGGAGAGTGGTAACGGTGAGGGAGAAGTCTGTGGAAAGCTGGAGTGTAGCCGGCTGTGCTCGCTGCCAGCTCAGGCTGAAAAAGTTACCCAACATGCTATGCCACCTCCGGATGAACTGCCTCAGAAATCGTCCCTAGACTGGTGTAAACCTTTTATGTGTCACGGCACAGTGAAAATTCATGGGATCAGTTATCCAGTTACTGTGGCTCGTGATACCTGTGCACAACAGTCTGTGTGCAGAAACGTGACTGGAGGGCCTGTAAACTCAGGGAAGTATGTGCTGTGTAGAGGCATGAACTCAGATGAATACTATGATTATGTTCATGTGGAACTCGATTGCCCCATTGTTCAGGCTGCAGCTCAAGTAGCTGTTGCTGATGTAATGCCAGTAGAGGGGATTGATTTTCTGCTGGGGAACGACCTGGCTGGGGAGAAAGTATTTCCATCTCTTCCCCCACCAGTTGTTGTGGCAGAGAAGTGTTTTGACGCCCCAGAAACTGGTATTGAAGTTGATGCAGAAGTGGAAGCCATGTTCCCGGTCTGTGCAATTACACGATCTATGGCACAGGTTGCAGCCCGGGAGGAAGAACTGGTGAAGTCACAGGTTCTTGGGGTCGACTGTGATGAGGCAGGGCCACCAATGGAGGAACCTAGTGAGCAGAGTGTTGCTGTGGTGGGTGAGGAGAGTGGGAATGCGTGCATGGGTGCCGCCCCACTTCCCACTCAGGACACTAGAGGTGGTGCTGAGTGTGTCTGTGTGGAGATTGAACCCAGCCCACTGAATGAATTAGAAGAATTTCAGGACGCTGGGGTCGACTGCGGGGATGCAGGACCACCGTCAAACGCGCCTGAGGAACAGAGTGTCACTGTTGAGGGTAGAGGTGATGATGTCAGTGTGGAGTCTGACATTCCTCCCCCTGTCGAGTGTATTAGAGGTGGCGCTGAGATTGATCGCCCTTCGCAATCCAGTGTCCCGACCAGTCCCTTATCTCAGTCCTCAGTAGAGCTGGCGGGTGTTGGGCCAGCAGAATTGAGGGTGAAGCAACAGGAGGATGTAACATTAAAGCCCTTGTTTGCTCGAGTAGGGGAAGAAAGAAGTATGGAGTGTGGTAAGGAGGAGTTCCTGATTAAAGACAATGTTTTACATCGCCGATGGACGCCCACTGGCGCCACGGCGGATGAAGGAGTGGGTGAGTTAGTGCAGGTGGTGGTGCCTGTGCAGTATAGGGTGCCGTTAATACAGTTAGCACATGAGGGACCTTTAGCAGGTCACTTGGGAAACAGACAGTGCAGCGCTTAAGATATAACTTTTGGTGGCCAAGTATGCCGGGACAAGTTGCTGCGTACATCAAGAGCTGTCACACGTGTCAGATAGTGGGCAAGCCTAATCAAGTTCTTCCTGTGGCCCCTTTGACTCCCATTCCTGCAGTTGAACCTCCGTTTACCCGGGTAATCATTGATATCGTGGGTCCTTTACCTCCTACTTCTGCTGGAAACAAGTATTTGTTAACCATAATGGATGTTACCACGCGATACCCAGAGGCTATACCAATCAGAAGCATGCAGGCGAAGTCAGTAGTCAAGCAACTTATCCTGTTCTTTACTCATTTTGGCCTGCCCAAGGAGTTGCAGTCAGACCGTGGAGTGAATTTTACATCTAATTTGTTTAAGCAGACAATGACAGAGTTGGGCATCAAACACATTTTGTCCAGTGCCTACCATCCGCAGTCACAAGGTGCCCTGGAGAGGCATCATCAGACCTTAAAGACAATGCTGCCGCACCTTCTGCTATGATAGTGGAAAGGACTGGGACCTAGCGGTACCCTTTGTTATGTTTGCAGTGAGAGAGGTACCAACTGAGTCGTTAGGGTTTTCACCCAATGAGTTAGTGTTTGGGCACAGAGTTCGTGGTCCCTTGGATGTGGTGCGAGAGGCCTGGAGTAACAACAAATCTGGCAACCAGGAATCCATGCTTGACTATGTCTGCCGCACTCGGGAGAGACTGCATTGCGCTTTAGAGCTTGCCCGTGACCATCTAATCGGGGCTCAAGCGAAAATGAAGGCTCATTACGATAAGAAGGTCAGAAGTCGTGAGTTTAAGCAAGGAGATGAAGTTTTGGCACTGCTGCCCATGCAAGGAAAACCTCTGGCGGCTAGATTCAGTGGTCCTCTTATTGTGAAGAAGAGAGTTGGGGAACTTGACTATCTAATTGTTACCCCAGACAGGCGGAAGAGTACTCAGTTGTGCCACATTAATATGTTGAAGCCATACTACCGCCCAGTTGATTCTCATTGTGGGATGACTGCTGATGTCTCTCACCTGGGATGTGAAGGACGGGGAAAGGAGGACGTGGCATCAAAGGAACGTGCTGTGGAGGGAGCTGTTGGTGCCGGTGATGTGAGTAGTGGACCAGGGTTACAGCCACAGTCCCTGGAAGGTGACTTTGGAGTGGACGTTGAGGGAACCAGGGATAGTGCTCCTGTAGTTTTGGCGGTTGGTAGTGAGTTGGAGGAAGTGCTTAGTCGTGGTGAGATGTTACCAGCTGACCTATGGGAGGGCAATGGTTATGCAGCTCTGGTGGAGAAATTGCGACACCTTGATCCAGTAAAGCAAGAAGAGCTGTGCAACAGATTATGGAAACATCCGAAAGTTTTTGGAGATTCACCGGGATTGACAACTTGGGCTACTCATGACATTGACGTTGGGGATAGTAAGCCTGTAAAATTAGCTCCGTACCGCATCAACCCTATCAGACAGAAAGCTCTCGATAATGAGATCAGGTATATGTTGGACCATGGATTGATCAAGAGGAGTTTCAGTGAGTGGAGTTCACCAGTTACCTTACAGCCGAAGCCAGATGGGAAGGTTAGGTTGTGTGTGGACTTCCGGAAGGTTAACTCACTGTCTAAGACCGATGCTTATCCCTTGCCTCGGGTCGATAACTCCGTGGACAAGGTGGGAAATGCCACTTATATCACCAAACTTGACTTAGTAAAAGGATACTGGCAGGTCCCGCTGACGGAACGGGCTAAACAAGTGGCTAGCTTTGTTGTCAGTGGTGCAGTATATCAGTGCCAGGTGATGCCTTATGGACTGAAGAATGCTCCAGCCACTTTCCAGAGGCTTATGGATAAAGTGGTGGATGGCATACCTAATTGTGTCGTTTACATCGATGATGTCATTGTGTATGACACCAAGTGGGAGGAGCACCTTGATCATGTGGAAATGCTCATTAAGCGGTTGGAGGAAGCTGGCTTAGTAGTCAACTTGGACAAGTGCGAGTTCGTACGTGCTAAGGTCCAGTACCTTGGATTTGTTGTGGGACATGGGCAAGTGGCTCCACCTCGGGCTAAGGTGGATGCCATTTCCAACTTTGCAGCACCCCAGTGTCGCCGTGCCCTCCAGCAATTTTTGGGCATGATCGGCTATTACAGACGATTTATTGGGAATTACTCCACAGTGCTTGCCCCTCTTACTGACTTATTGCGCAAGGATAAGAAGTGGCAGTGGACAGCCGAGTGTGAGCAAGCTTTTACTACTGTTAAGTCTCTGCTGTGCCACCACCCTATATTGCGTGCACCAGATTTTGACAAATCTTTTGTGCTGGCAGTTGATGCTAGCCGAGTAGGGGTAGGAGCAGTGTTGATGCAGCCGGATGAGGGCCAGGTTGAACATCCCATATCATACTTCTCAAAGAAGTTTAATAGAGCCCAGAAGAACTATTCCGTCATAGAGCAGGAGTTATTAGGGATTATCCTGGCCCTGCAACACTTTGCTGTCTACCTGCCCCCTTTTGGCCCTGTGATCAAGATTTATTCAGACCATCATCCCCTGCAGTTTTTGAACAAGTTTAAATTTAAGAACCAGCGTTTGACCCGGTGGAGTTTGCTTTTGCAAGAGTACAATTTAGAAGTTAGGCATATTAAAGGGACTGATAACGTAATTGCTGATTGTTTATCCAGGGAGGGGTCAGGGTTTTGATTCGAAAATTTTGATCCAGGGCTCAAAATTTTCCCTTGGGGAAGGGCGTGTTACGCTGTCCGCCTTTCTGTTCCCACGGGTGCAGCCGTTACAGCTGGGCTAGGGGATTATGCAGTATGTATCCGTGTCATTCGCGGAGTTTACATTAGCGAGTGTTACAAGTTCTTTTGTTTCTTTCGTTCCTGCCACTGAGGGCAATTTTATTTAATACCATGCTGAGTATGCATTTGATTATTTTGATTGTCTTATGTGAGCTACCAGTATATTTAATGATGTTTTGCTTGCATTAGAAGTACCAATTTATTGTAGAGAGAGAGGGGCACGAATATAAGTTCTTATTAATTAATTTGATTCATGCGTTCGCGCTTGGCTGCACACGAGCCTGGCGTCGGGGCAGTCTCTTCCCAGCTAGCTTCCGTATCGTGCGTGTGTGCACACTCTCTCTCTCCCCAGTCATTTTTATGCCGAGCTGGCGTTTTCATTTACGTTTATTTTTATTCTTTTGTTGCTGACTGAGGGAAGTAGTTATTTTATTTGTTTTTGTGACCTTGTTGTCTTTGGAGGGCCAGTCTGGCTCACCGTAGTCCTCTCGCTGCCTTAATTAACGTTCCCCAACACACGTACATACACACACACCCCTAACCCCTACACAGTTCAATCCCATCTACTTGCACAAGGCTAGTGAGAACTATCGTGAGCCGTCAACTGCATTCCCCCTTGGACACGGGTTAAGTAGAAAGTCGTCACCACCGGAAGTGAGTGGGAGGTGTTCCTGTATACTGTCTCGGGCGGTATTATTTCCGGTAGTGACGATAGTAGGCTAGATCTATAGGTAGGCTGCTCCGTTTTGCTATCAAAGTACAGAGTGTTGCGTTCTTAAGTAAGTACTTTTCCGTTGCGCAGTTTTTTTCTAGTTTGCGGAGTGTCAGTGCCGGGGTCTGCGTTATTTTTGCAACGCAGTGGAGGCCGACCATCTAAGGCTGACTTGTTGTCTTTTTTGTAATAGCCCCGAGCTGGCGCCACCGTAACAATATATATATATATATATGTAATCACAATGTTATGATGAAAATATGGTACTGACCAATGAGGATGATAATAATGGCGATCTCTCTCTCTCTCTCTCTCTCTCTCTCTCTCTCTCTCTGTATATATATATATATATATATATATATATATATATATATATATATGTAATCGTGATGTAATGATAATGACGATGAAAATATGGCACTGACCGATGAAGATGATAATGGCAATGGGAATTATGATAGCGCTGACGACAGTAGCACTGATTATGACAATACTTTTTTTTTTTTGTACGTGCATTGGCAAATATGTTAAGACATCTTTTGATGTGGCACTACCGTATGCATGATTAAACATATCGTTATAACCAGTGAGCCAGGTAAAGTAACTGTTAGCAAAAACTAGAATGCAATAGGGCTCTGATAATGCTGTTCGCGCCAAGGTTATTGATGTCTGTGGATGTTATGGCTTTAACACTGTTGCTATAGTGAGTGTTGGTGTTGGAGTGTTTGTGTTGTTTTAGTGCTGCTATTGTTCTTAATGTTGTAAGTGATTCTCCTGTTGTTAAGGCTTAAAAAGTTATTTGCAATTGGGTTTTGTTGTAGATTTTGTGGCACTTTGGTGCTGCAGTTTACTGTACGGTGTCTGTTAGACTGTTCATATTGTTCTGCTGGTGTGTGTGTGTGTGTGTGTGTGTGTGTGTGTGTGTGTTCTTGATGAGCCTGTGATGTCAGTTTTTTTGTGACTGGTTGTTATTTATTGCATTTTTTGTTGTTAGCATGTTTATTATTACAGTGGTGGTATTCTTACTTTACCATCAGAGTCATTATGGTGAGTGACAGCATGGTTAATAATTTCTTTTGCCATTTAGGACGTACAGTTTTCCATGTTCTTATTCTCTATCTTTTTTTCTTTTTTATTGTACTAATATTTCGTATTGTGTTCCCGTTGCAAAATTAAGGAAAGAGATATTGTAGTGATATTTTTGTGCTGATAGAAAGGGTTACGGAATTTAATTCTTCTGTGTGGCCACTGTAAAGCCGGCTGTAATTGTGTTCTTGCGTGCGTGCCTGTGTGTGTGTGTGTGTGTGTGTGATCGTTCTTTGTATGTTTACAGTTCCATTTGTGTATTGTACTAATATTTGTTGCTTTCTGACAGTGAGCAAACATAGTGTTTATTGTGTTCCCGTTGCAAAATTTAGGAAAGAGGTATTGTAGTGATATTTTTGTGCCGATGGAAAGGGTTTCAGAATTTAATACTTCTCTGTGGCCACTGTAAAGCCGGCTGTAATTGTTTGTGTGCTTGCGTGCGTGCCTCAGTGTGTGTGTGTGTGTGTGTGTGTGTGTGTGTGTGTTATCGTTCATTTTAAGTTTACAATTCCATTTAGTCTCTTCATTGCTGCTGATGCTGAGTGGCTGTTTCAAAGCTGCTGTCGTAATATCTGATGTATTAGTTTTACTTCTTTTCTGCGGATGAAGAGAAAAAAGAAAATATGTAGAAAATATTTCGTGCACCAGGTTACTGGTTCTTTCCTCTCATAAAAAATCTGGAACAGTTGGAGTTGAACTACAGTACGTTGAAGTCTGGGACAAATTTAATCTAGGGAAGCGAGTTCCAAAGAGAAGCAGATTGGGGAATGAAGGAATTCTGATTGGCAGAATTTCTTTAATTGGGCAGTGTGACAGTCAAGTCACGAGAGCTAACAGATGCCGGTGTAAGAGTGGGTAATGCGAGGAGAAGTGGCACAATGGATGCAGCTACGGCTTAGCATGGCATTAAAGTATCTGTAACTAATGCAAGGAAGGCAACATTCCATCTTACTTGTAGGGGACAGGATTCATTTGTAATTGCTCAGTGATTAGTTGTTCTATTGCTTTGTTCAGAATTTCGCCGTGTATCTTTAGCGCAACTTCTGCATATGCACTCCTTAAGAACGACCGATGGTCGAGCTGAGAGCTCACATAACATGTAAATTATAGCTAACTGCTAGTCATTGAAGAAGTTATAGATTACAGTATGTACAATAATCCAAGTTTCCTTTAAGATGTTTCTAGCAAGTAATCTAACGTGAGAGATCCAACTGAGAATATTGTTAAGTGAAGCACAGAGAATCTCAATACGTTTAGAGAAAAGAATATTGATTGCACTAAAGTTAAAAAAGGAATCAAGCAATATCTGTCCATTAGTAAACTGGATATATATGGTGTTCGTAATACTAAACGAGAGAATGCAATTTTGCCCTAATTTAATGATCTTAAATAAGTCTTGATTCATGGATATTGCTCTGCAAAGTTGGGAGATGAAAATCTCCGAAATTTGTGAATGGATGGTTAACTGCAAGAGAAACTGTGAAGCACTGGGCCATATGCATATAAGTGGAGGGGATTATGGGTGACAAATCATTAATATGAATGAAGAACAGGGTCATTGGAGCAATGACCAATCCTTGTAGCACACCGGCATTATATGAATGGAAATGGAAATTACATAACTTACCTTTACTCTTATCATTCTATAGCTGAGATATATCAGTGTGATGAAAGATGATAGGCCGTAGCAAGGGTGTTTGGATAAAAGGGAACACTTCTTGTTGTTTTTGTTGTTACCATTACTTTTATATATAGACAAATTAACAAAGGTAACCGCAGTCGATGTAGCAGTAGTATTATGAGTTGTAAGTGTTGTTGTAATGATTGTTGTTATTATTGTTGTTGCTGTTGTTGTAACTGTTCAACTGGTATAAATAGGATTGTGACGTCACATCAAAGAAACTTTCATCAACCCGGTTTGGCTTCTTCCACTCACTAAACTACTTTCAGTAAGATTAACCATGACCCTCTCTCCTTATTCCTCCTTACCCTCCTTCTCTCCCTCTCGCCTTCGCCGCTCTCTTCCTTTACTTTCTCGTCCATTTACTTCCACCTCCCTTTTCTCTCCGTTTCGTTCTCTCATCCTTTGCCACTCTCACTCCTCTTCCTCTACCCTTCATTAGTCTCTCTCTCTCTCTCTCTCTCTCTGCAAATCCCTCCTTCTCTCTCTTACTCCTCTCACTCTCATTTTTACTCTCACTCTTCCATACTCTTTTTTCACTTTCGTTCTTTCTCATTCGATAAACCCTTGTCTCCCTTTCACTCACTTTTTCTCTACCCCGTCCTTCAATCCTCTTCCGACTTTCTTTTCTTGCACAGTTTCTCTTCCTCAAAAAATATGGAGAAGGAGCTATTGGAAGCGAGAGAGAGAGAGAGAGAGAGAGAGAGAGAGAGAGAAAATTTTGCGGAAGAATTAAACGAACTACTAAGAATAGATGAAAAGTTGAAGAAAATGGCGTAATTTATTCTTTTCCGGCATCTTCTCTTCTTCCTTCTGCTCCTCCCCCTCCTCCTCCTCCCTCTCCTCCTCCTCCTCCTCCTCCTCCTCCTTCATCTTCTCCTTCATCTTCTCCTTCTTCTTCTCAATTTTTTCGTCCTTTTCCTTACTATTTTAACTCCTGAGCCAGCTTTTGCCATCGAGCTCATCCTCATCTATTAGTTCCCCCATTAAAGTCTTAGTTACCGGTGTACTCCACATCACTTCTCGCTTCTTTTTCTTCTCTTTGCTCTTCATTTTCCATTTCCCTATAAATATTTCTACATTGTCTAAACCTTAATGTCACTTTCTTTATACGTATTCAGATCTTTTCCAATTTCGTATAACTCTTCCTTCGTCTTTTTCACATATATACTTCTTTTTCTTTTTTTTTTTTTATCCTTCGTCTCCTCCCGTTTTCCATCTCCATATCTGTTTTTCTTCCTCCTTTTTCCTAAAATTTCAGATATTCGTTTTTCATCTCCTTTCCCCCCCATCATTTTCTTGACCTCGATAAGCAAAACCATTCATTCTCTTCCCACTTTTACTTCTCTAACTCTTTTATCTATCTTGTTTTCCTTGACATTCATAGGTCTTATTTCAGCCCTTTATTTCCGTTCCTCCGAATTCACATCTCAATATTCTGCCTTCTTCCTCGTTTTCTCGTTTCATCATCATCATTATCGGTATCTTCCTCTTCTTTTGCCACTATGTGCTCCTTCTCCACCTCCACCCTTATCTCTTCTCATCTATCATCATATTCCATTCTTCCCTTCTCTTCACTTTTCTCTTCTCCTTCTTATTTATTCCACCACACTCTTCTTCGTCCTCTTAACTAACATCAGCTACTCTGCATTTCCACCTCTTGTCGCCTCCACCCACCTCCCCATCCCTTCCTTTTCTTCTTTCCTTCTCGACCTTACCTTTCCCTCTTTCCACTTTGCCATCATTCTCTCCCTCTTTATTCTTCTCCTTACGATTATCCTCCTCTCCTTTACTGTGATGATATATATCATACTGTGGTCACTGCTTATTCATCCTCTTCCTCTTATTATTCTTCGCCCTCATATTCTTCTTTCTCCTCATAGTCTTCTTTCTCCATTTATTCTTCTACCTCCTCTTAATCATCTTCCTCGTCTTCTTCACTTCCTCTTATTAATCTGCCTCCTCTTATTCACTTCCTCTTATTAATCTTTCTCTTTTCTTCTTCTTCCTCCTTTTTTCCCCTCTTTTTATTCTTGCATCTCTTCTTCTTCCCCCTTTGACTATTGAAAGAGCTGAAGGGAAATTAGAAGAAATAGATTCAGGGCCCAACTTAGCTGAGTTTCATGAAAAGATAATGAGGAGTAAAGGAAAGGGGTTAAGAGAAGGTGACGTAAGTGAGTCAGAGGATAATCCAGAACATCTTAAGCGGTCATCGCCACTCACCGTTGTAGGGCATATTTGGTCCCCTCCTGAGTGATACAGATGCAGATTAGACACAATTTATTTTATTTTTTAAAAATTGTGCACCACCTTATATGAATGTAGTTTGATGAAGATAGGGGATAATGAACAGGAGAATAGGCTGGATTACTCTCTATGCCTGCATTACTGAAATCCATTAAAAAAAAAAAGGTCATCGAATGAAGATAGGTAAGAGTTGGATCCTGAGGTTTAATGAAACAAGAGCGTCTGCTCTCCCTGTCACGAGCTTGCCCACTACCTCAAAGTTACTTACTTGATCTATAATGTTTTAGTATCTTCTATGCAAGAATTACGGAGTTCTTTTACTGATGTCCTCCCCATGCAAAAGCGTCACCTATTTCATATATAATGTCTGTTCCCTGAACATCGAATGCGTATGAGTGTTTAAAATGTAAAACAACATAGTGTGTGATTGACTGTCTGATTGGGATGGGTTGGTTGTAGAGGCAAGCAATCATTATGAGGCTGCATGTTGTGGCTAGATGGATGGGTTGTTTTACTGAGCTATGTGCACAAGGTCAACGGTATGAGAGTGACGAAGCCTGAGTACGAGTGTTTCTTTGTTAGTGTGTTGACTTATTCATTGACAGCCTGAGGAAGAACTGAATTTCGTGACATCTCTGTAAACCTACCATATTCCACAGCAGGTAGCCTACTCAGGAATTAAGCTTCAGTGTGGCAGGAGTAGATGTTTTCTTCATAGCCGTTTCATAAGTAATAAAGTTGATGTTGTATCATAATCATTTCATAAATCATAACAAAGAAATACAATGAGTGAATATAATGAATAAAAATTGTCAGTGTGCTGCGTTCTACATCAAATCTAGTAATATCATACTCTATCCACTCGTGTCAAATTAGTAAAATATATCGATTCTATACTCTTTAATACTGAATGATTATCGACGTATTCTTCATTCATTTGGAGTGAGGCAGATAAAAACCGTCAGGAGGAGAAAGCGTCACATCCCAGACTCCCCTCCCCCCATCCCCACCCTTTGTCACGCTTTTGTAAGTCAGTCTTTATCCAGATACCAGAAGGTTTGTAAGTGTTTCATTTACTTCATAAGGCAATCTTTGCTTGTCAGCTAGAATGTAGAAACATTCTAGAGAAGCCTCAAGTTCTCTGCGGACTATGCAGTATGCGGATTACATAGCTAAGTGCCCCAGTTTAATAAAAGCGTGATTTATGGGTTAAGTATATAATTAGACAAATTGTGTGTGTGAGAAAGGCGATGTTAGTGTTCACTGCAGGAGGTAATCATTTTCTATATATAATGAATAAAGCAACAGTTTTTCTCTTCCACGTAGTCAATGTGTAATTAGTTCAATAGTAATCCCAAGTTTATTAGGAGTTGTTGATTTAAAAATAATGGGTAATTTTGCATTATCATGCTTAAGATTTGCTTCAGGTTTCGTTGTGTATTAACATCAAAGACGCGAAGCATAGAGTCTTGAGTGGAGCTGGGAAATATAAAAGCTAATTTTTAATGAAGGAAAAGTAGATCATGACTGGTTTTGAGTTTTTTTCTTTCTGTTCAGGTTACTGTAATTTTTCTGTACTTTAAATTATTGCTTTTCCAAGGAAATTTCTTTAACCTCTAACAGCTTGATGTCGTTCGGAATTGTCAAAAAATCAGTGGCATGGCAGTGCTGGGTGTCGGTAGGAACCGCACTGGTTTTCCCGGCTGAGTTTGAAGTGGTCACCACTTTATCTTGTCTCCAAAAGCTCAGGGGAGACTCCCATAAGCCCTCCCAATCATACCCCAGTTGTTTCTGTGACTTTGCTAGGTGTTGGACGATTTTTTCTTAACCTTTCTCATCTGATTTTGTTTCAGCCTCACGTGGACTTTTGCCTCATCCACCCCTGCCGAGCCTCTTTCCAAGGATACTAGGAAAAGAGTCAGTGACAGTGCCATAGGGCGTACCTTGGACACTACTGAGTCTAGTATACCTAGTAATGGAGAAGTTATCACACTGAGAGCAAAGCCATAGTCAGGGTCACGGGCAAACATATGAACACATCCCGTTCTTGCGGCAAAAATTATTCGTCTTCCTCACGTCATTACTCATCAACGCAACGACCTAGAGACCTGGAGGTACTTTCATTCGCAAGAAGAAGAGCTGGTGAGGAATACAGTCTTTAATACATTTCATTTACTGATATAGTTTCTGAGATATTAAGGTTAGAACTAAAACTTTTGTTTTCGTTGTGTAGTTAGGTAAGAGCAAATTTTGGCTTGGCATCCAGGAGTTAAGTAACTTTCCTTCTCGAGCAATGGGGAGGGTAGTTAGACCCAGGGCCAGATTAATTTCTTAGGGAGCCCTAGGCTAAAGTAGATATGGGGGCCCTCTTTCCAGTTTAGAGGCCCCCATATAAAGACGTTAATGACCATTATTAGATCTTATATGATGCTCGTCACTACAATTTTCAGTTTTTATCCATTTACTTATTACATTTTTTTTTGTTCTGATTTTATTTTTTAATGAATGGGTGCCTCTTCTTCAGTAGGGGCTCTAGGTTGCAGCCTAGTCACTCTAGCGGTTAATCCGACCCTGGTTAGACCACATACTGTGTAACAGTGCTTGACTAAAGCGTGGAAAATGGCTGCCACAACTGCAGTCAACAGCGCCGAGGTGAAGTTGTTCCAGGATCTTTGTGATTTGACAAATTATCCTAACCAAACTGACTGGTGTAGCTCGACAATTTGAGGCCGTGCAGGATATGGATGTATGATGGATGTGTTCTGGAGGCAGGCTGGTCTCAGCAGGTGGGGAGCTGCTTTTTTGCCTAATCTCTCATGGCTCAAGAGGTCATACCTTTTGACTGCATACTACTGGTGTAGCCTCCATAAAAGAGTGACTTAAGCTAAATGTTTGGAAGAAAATGGTAATACTGCCTCTGGACAGTGTTTATGAGGCAAAGAGTGTTATGAGGCCATAAAGTTGTCCAAGTCTGGTATAGAAGCAAGAGCTGGCTAAAGAATGGAAGCCGAAGCAAAAATTATGCCCACCTAGCAACTTAATAGAATTTGGCTAGATGGTGTAATGGATGGAGAATGCTGTATATGTCTGGCTAACTCCATACTCGTAAATTCAACATGTAGCAGGTTGAGCTTATATCTTAATCCCCGTCCACACTAGCGACCTTGCTGCACACTCTGTTGCGCATCATGTTGCCCAACTCTGGTTTTCGTGCCGTGGAAGGTCTGTATCATGCGTTTCTGGCAAATCTGGTGACAGACCATACCTAGTTACCCTCAGCTGCAGTTTGGTTTCTGTCTAATGTTTTTTTTTTTTTTCCCTCCTGCAGGATGCAATGGTAGAAGAGCATACACGTATTGAGTGGTCAAGGGCCAACATCCTACATTTTATGGAACCGCTGAAAATGGATCCATGTAGATGGTAGCTGAAGAACAAGCAACACAAGGACAAGAACTTAAGAAGTGCAGGAATTTAAGGATAGCTCCTGGTGAGATGCTGTCACATACATGAGTATCCTTTTTGGAAATGTGTGGCTCTATTTATTTTAAGGAAATCATAAAATGCACTTATTGGCATTCTATTGTAGTTTTCGAAGCCTTTTTCACTTTCCATGGGCGGATCCAAAAAATCGGGAACAGGGAGGCGCTAGTCTTGGGATCAAAGGACGGGAAGGGAGAGGTAGGTGAGAGGGTAAAAATTCCTAGTATGCGGGCAACATTTTATTAGTCTACATAAACTGCGAGCCGACTGGCCCAGACCAAACGTCGCCAAGACTCAACTCAAAACTCTACCACAAAACAAAAGTGACAACCCAAAGCACTCTTTGACAAGTCCTATAACTACAACCGCCACCCCTTGCTCAAGGGAAGACAACACATCCCAACCACAGGGTGCAATTGGAATAAGAGAGGAGTCTACTCTCTCCAGCGTTAGCCAGGGAAGTAGGGCGGTCCGAGGATGGCAAACTCGTCCTTCCACCTGGAAAGAGAGGTGCATTTGCCAGCAGTATGAAACAAACACTATTTATCCTAGTCCCCTGAAGACAAAGGGTATGACTAAACTCAAGGTAATATTAAAGCAACGCAAACTGAAAGAGTTTCTGGTGAAATGTGTAAGCAACTCAACATTAATAATTATGCAAGAAAATAAATTATAATGGTAACAACCTCCTGCCTCCGCCTTTCCCACCAGACGCTGATCACGTTACAGGTCAGCATGGTAAAAAAAATAATTAGGCTATTTCATATTTTACCTTACAATATTCACTAAAACAACCCAGAGCAAAGAAAACAATATCAACTTGCAGGAAATAGCTCGACAAGTTTGGGGACATACAATGAAGAAATAAATAAATAAAAGGTCTCAAGAGCACGAGCCTACATGAGTAATTACGTACAGCGTTTGAGGGGTTGTGATAAGAAAGCATTTTCTTATTCTCGTATTTATCTCCTACATATCTGCATGCTGTCAATCTCATCTGAGCAGCCAAACAGGGGGGCGGTATTTATCTCCTAAATATCTACATGCTGCCACTCTAATCTAAACAGCCAAACAGGAGGGCGGTATTTATTTCCTAAATATCTGCATGCTGCTCCTCATATCTGAGCAGCCAAACAGCGGGATGCATGCCAGATGCACCTTCCCCCCTGAATCCGCGCTTGGTTTCTGTCTGGAGCTCTGACAAATTTTGGTAGAAGCTCCCTCTGAAATTACATTGAGCCAGCCGCAGCTTGTATCCCATCATCTTTTTTCTATTCTTTTTCTTTTTGTCACACCATTGTGCAACAATACTTCACATCACAATCTCTTGAACTGCTTCAGTGTTGGTATCCATCCTTCCCCTCTTGCAGCTCTGTGGTAACTGTCGTGCGCTGCCCATTCTACTAGTATGAACATCACCTGTCTCAGCAACACAAGTTGGGCAACATGACGCACAACACAGTGCACTTCATGACCCCTAGTGTGGGCGGGTCGTTAGTCATGTTCGGATTTCCCTGTTTTTGGTCTGTGGGTTTTTCTTGCCCTATTACAGTAACAACTGCCAGAATAAACAGACGCAAAGCAAACTATGAACAAAATGTTAAAAAATGGAGGACGAAGAAGAGAAGGGAACGATATAGTAGGTGATTCAGTGGATATGCAGTACTCTCAGACAGGCATATACATAGCGACTAATGAAGAGAAAGCGATTCAGTGTGTGTGTGTGTGTTCAAGCACATACAGCGTCTTGTCTATCTCCAAAAAAAAAAAAAAAAAAAAAAAAAAAAATAAACTTTCCCAGCAAAAATGTTTGATGAATGGATCTTCAGTACTGCAATGTGCATTCAAGAGTAGTTTCAATTACAAAAGCTTTCCTATCTGTACCGTATAGGTCAGGAATTAGTAAACAATTAACCTTGGATATGAGCCGTGCAGAGTTAAATCACACAAAAAATTATTGACGGTTTGGTGTTATTATATTCTTTTTTGTCAGTTCATTTTTTTTTGATTAATCGTTTTACATAGCATTTATATTGTTCATGTACTCGATATTTGTTGTAGCCTCCTCGTTGCTCAGTCTTCCATTCATTATATTATATGAGCCACAACAGCTTTCCATATTGTTTTTTATCATCATCATCTCTGAAAATCGTTGGCAGCCAAGCCACTCAGCCATTAGATAAATTTACTTACCCTGTACCTTTCGTATATCTACTGCTGTATCATCTTTGCAGTGTTTTCTGTGTAAAGCTTATATCGATGTTTCATTTAATTCTTCATTATCATCTCTATGAGTCCATTTCCTTTCGATGCTATCATTAAGACCATGAAATTGTTTTTTATCATATTTATCGTGTTCATGATTCCTTGGGCCACACCATCATGTCACATTGGTGCATCGTGTGTTGCCTTCCTTTCACTTTTTTCGCTTTTCTTTTCTTTTTTTAACCCACATTCTAAATAATGAGACAGGGAGATTGTTCTGATCGACGTGAGTGCCTCTCTTTCTGCCTATAAACAAAATAACTCATTGAGTTTTGATTACATTATAACTAAACTAGGCTATCTGCACGGATATACAAATGGGCTGACATAATTTTTGATACTTTATAAGTTAACGGCCTGGGTCAAAGGGATGTCAAAGCTTGATTTAACAAAGTCAACTGAAACACTTTTGATCTGATTTAGAACACAGCAGGTGAGAGGGTTGGAGATGAGAGAAGAAAGAGGGGATTCAGTTTTAAGAACGGGTCAGATTTCAATCCATCTTTTGTCTGCATCTTTTTGGTGCCCTGTGCAGTGAACCGATGCTCCCCCGTGGCAGGCAGTGCCTCGCCACAAAGGGTCTGTGTATGAAATCTGAAACAGTTTTTATATGATCTGAACCAGATTTGGTGGAAGGTTTGGAGGGTCAGAAAAGGAGTTGAGAAAAATAGATCAAAGGTAAGTTCATATGTCAACTTAGTTTTTATCCAACTGAAGTCAAACATGGTTGAAGAGTTCGGGATAATACAGGGTGAAGGTGTTAGACTGTGAAAATAAAGGATGTAAATCACTGGGCTAGGCCAAGGGTCAAGGTCACATGGCAGGTAAACTTTAATTTTTAAACCGATTTAGATCAGATTTTGAGAAAAGGTTGAGGATAAGCCAAATACAAGAGGATTTAGTATTGAGAACAATCAGTTAAAGGTCAAGCTCGCAGGACAAACTCAAAAATTAACCTCTGTAAGCCTGTGTGTTTTGGTTTGATTTGGCACAAATTTGGCAGAAATACTAAGGGTCAGACAAGAATTATTTCATTCGATTTTGAGAATAAGTTCTGCATCAAGATCACATGGTAAAGTAAAATTCTTGGCATTCATACCAGTTATGCAGTATATAGGACAAAGGGTCTCCTTCGTTAGAGTTTCCCATCTTGTCTGATTTTTAATTTTTTCTAAAACCGTTCTCGGATTATTTGTTTACACTTGAAAATTCTGAAACTTTCCTTCCTTGCAGAAGTTACTCAGGTACAGACAGTCATCTTTTTGGCAACAAGCATGTGAAAAGCAATTCATGCCCAGTTTTGCATGGTTTCTTTCTCTCTGAAATTTTTACATCGGCACCAGTGAAGAAAGAGAGGGTGTTATGTTTTCAGAGGAGAGTGGGCATCAATTTGTCTCCTGTGTGTGTGTGTTCGGGTGTATGCGTGTGGGAACAAAATAACTCAAAAGAGCTCTCATCAAATTTTAACCATATTTAGTGCATAAGAGATGTAGTGGTACTAGAGGTAGACTGGGAGATAATGTTGATTTATTTCATGCGTGCGGTGTGTCGAGATGAACATGTGGAGACTGTCAAGACTGAAAGGATTGATCTTGCTGGTGAGTCTTTCGAGTGTGTGGACGAGTTTGTTACTTAGGAGACATGTTATATGCTGGAGACGGGGCTGGAGCCTAGCTCTGTGGCTTCAGTGAGGAGTGGTTGGAAGAAGTTCAGGGAGCTGTTACCTCTCCTGACAATGAGAGGGCCTTCCCTCCGTGCTAAGGGATCTTTGTAAGCATCACGTGTTAGGAGTGAAACGCAGATATAGCTTTGATATCTAACACATGTTGTACAATGGAATATCATCCATAATGCGATATTTGTGGTGTG
Source organism: Coenobita brevimanus (assembly GCF_032717465.1). NCBI lineage: Eukaryota > Metazoa > Arthropoda > Malacostraca > Decapoda > Coenobitidae > Coenobita > Coenobita brevimanus. The sequence continues at coordinate 18,144,683 of NC_137053.1, read as the reverse complement.
TGAACCCCTTAATGATTCTTGGGGGATCAGCATCCGTCCTCTCCCCCTCAAAAAAAAAATAAATAAATAAAATAAAATGAAATAAATAAATAAAGAAAGAAAGTAAGAAATAGCAGAAAGGAGCACATACAAAATACAAAATGAGCACATGAATTTAAACAACACTTCTCATGTCAATCCGTCTGGTTCTCTGAAATGTCTTCCACAATATTCCACCATTATTTTTCGGGCTGTCAGCCCCCCCTCCCGTCACCAAATTAAAAAAAAATCTCAAAAGTACTGAAAGGAGGGCAGATTTGGCTTTGATATCTTAGTACGAATTACGCAATGGGCACTTATCAGTAATGCGATACTTGAGGAGCGTGGGTTCCTATCACCTTTATTCTTGTGGGATTTGTCCTCTCCCAAAAGTAAAAACTGTCAGTAACAGGAGAATCATTTGAATAAAACTTCTCAGGTGAGTTCGCCTACTTACTCCGAAAGTGTTCCACTATATACAGTTTTCCCTCATTGATTTTTAGGGTGCCAGCCCCCTCTCACCAAATGTATAATTTTTTGAAATAGTGCAAGCAGGGCAGATAGTTGTACAATAGATTCTCATCCGTAACGCGATACGTAGGTAGCTTGACCACCCCAGTGATTCTTGGGGGGTCAGCCTCCTTTTCAAACATTACAATGGTCATAAGTAAGGGATTGTGAGCACATGGATTTCAAAGAATATGGCGTACTTACAAATAGAAGGATAGGGTAGCAGTTTCTATATTTTCTCTGAATGCACAGGAAGAAACTGCACATCTAATTTTATTATTATTATTATTATTATCATTATTATTATTTGTAGTAGTAGTAGTAGTAGTAGTAGTAATAGTAGCAGTAATAGTATTAACAACAAAAACAACAACAACAACAACAACAACAACAACGGTAAGGAGTATTCAGAGAGCACAACACTCAAGCCCATCAACTGAACTAAGAACCGAATACTTCACATTGTCCTGTGCATTTCACATTCAACAGATTACACTCAAAATGGAATTATTCCGTTCTTGCCAGTCCTTTAACCCATCCACCCATGTTGGTTAAAATCACATGAAAACTGTTTCAGCTGACTTTGTCCTTGACATTGATGTCACATTTACCTATGATTTCGACCAGTGAAATATTGCTGTCATGTTCGAATCTCTTAATCATTGTTTTAACCTGAACCCTTACTGTACAGAATATTCTCACCAAAAAGTTCTCCAAGCCGGTAAGCACCATGCATTCCTAGAAACAGGAACGAAGAGTTTGGAAACAGTTCTCAATGTATCTAGCAGGTGGTAGTCCTGATTAGCCATTCTCTAGATGAATGGAAGAGCTGCCAGTGGCTCATATCCCATGCCTATTGTGTGATCATAGCACTGATTCTTCTTTGTCAGTCAGTAGTCATATTTCATAGCCATTATAATGAAGTACTGAAGTTTCTCAGTAATAAATACTCAGATTATTCCCCCGTAGCATAACTAGTTGGTTGTGTTCAACGGGATATACACGTATTACCTCAGCATGTTCTTTCCCTTCAGCTGTAAAAATATTCTGGCGTTAGCCTAAGGGATGTTACTTACTTATCGCTGTAATTAAATTTTATTAGGACTTCATCTCATGGGACTGGCTAATGATAAAGGCGTGGAGCGTGATCACTTTAAGCAGCTCGTCACCTCGGATGCGTTGCTCAGGATTGTTTCGAAACGTGTTTCATATCCGGCAGTTGCATCATGGAGACCCTGATTCTACATATGGCACCTCACCTCTGTGTGGTTGCCCACTGATTTCTTGCACTCTTTATTATCATAAATTAACAGTAATACTAGGAGTATCAGTAGTAAACTATGCCACAAAATTACATCTTCCGAGATCAGACGTATATTGCAACACAGTTTTCTTCACCAGACGTGATTAATAAATAGATGTCCACTTGACATCACTGAAATGACGTGGAAGTGAGTCATCAGAATCAAGCACACCAACGACTAGCTATGTTCTGCTCATTTCCACACTCACCATGGGCCGAGCTTCGAGAACTTTGTGGAGAGAGTGTACATGAAGTGTAGTCTACAGTGGATACAAACTGTTTAAGTTAATCCTGCCCTGTGACATTGGCCTCTGACCTAATGTTCCGATAAATGAAAGATCTACCACGTGGGTGATTTTCAACTCATCCACCAAGGTTGATCAGTAGCAGGTCAAAACTATTTTAGTTATTCTGTTCACACATATACAGGATGAAGTTTGACTTTGCCTTACGATCTTGACTGTTGATTGCTTGTTCTCAGAATTAAATTCCCTCGTTCTTGCCCGCCCGTTAAGTGTGGTTCAGATCAGAAGAAAATTGAGTTCAAGTTTTGCTGTGATAATTATAAACCTGTGACAAACTGTTAACAAAACTGAATCCTTTAATCCATGCCTTAGCCTCATTCCATCTGTTTTGTGTAAATTATATAAACACTATTTAAATTCGCCTCGCCCAAAAAACACTGACACTTGACTAACTGTTCCTTGGCTGACCCTAAACGTTTCCGCCAAGCTAGGTTAAAATCAAATGAAGCGTGTTTGAGTTGTTAACATTCACAACCACGAGTCAAAATTTGACCTCGTCCTGTGGCTTGGATCTTTCACTGAATGTCCCAAATACTGAATCACAAAATTTTTACCTCAGTCCAATCTACACTAGATAAAGGCTTCTTAAGTTGACCTTGCTTGGCAGCCTTGAACTTTGCCCTATTGTTCTTAGAAACAATGGTTTTACTTGATGCCGGAACTTTGGTAATAATCATATGAAACAGGGATGGCCCGAGAAGAATGTGACTGGGGGGGGGGTAAGGACAATTTTGACCAACTTGATCCGTTTGGCGTTACGGATTGACCAACTAAATAGATATAAACAAACCAAATTAATCCCCCCCCCCCTCCTTGCCACCGTTCCGTGGGTGAAGGGGGTCCAGGTCGTCACCTTGGTTAATTACCGTATGGTACTTGATTTTGGCTTAAATTATTCCCCTGACAGGAAGGAAACTAGAGTTTTTTGTATTATGTCTTCTAGAGACAGCCTGCTGTCCTGATGGACCCAGGTTCGAATCCCGGTTGGGGCATGGAACAGTTTAAAGGTTTGAATTTCACAAAAGCAGACTTTCCTGATCTACCGATGACCCGCCGACACGTCATAAAAGTACCCCCGCTAATACCAATACACCAGTCCTGTATGAGACAGCCCTAGCATGTATTCAATATGGACGGTGGGTGTTAGCGCCGAAGTGGTGACATGTGGAGGAATAGGAGAACTACTGGGCCTTGGGATAGGCCCCCGAGATATAGGCCCTGAAGCCTTTGCCCACAGTCGGACACATAAAAATATATATATATATATATATATATATATATATATATATATATATATATATATATATATATTTTCCATTCATTCATTCATTATCCAATCCTACATTGCCCCATGAGGAACGTAGGAGCCCGGGGCTAGGCAGTTGGTCCCAACATTTAAGATGAGAGTGACCAGCCTCACTCATCCCTGAGTGGCATTACATGAGCAATCAACCCCAACCACCCCTTGGATATAAATCTTCACTGGCTCAATCCGATTGGAGCGCAATAATTACCCACTAAACCACCAGGCGCCAATATATGGATATATGGTTACCACCCAGCGTAGTAAATGGTTTCCTGATGCACATGAAACCATTTGGCTTGTCACTCAGTGTTAAGTCACCCACAGGCTGAAGGAAGTGGAAAGAATGAAGGAAAGAAAGACAGAAGAGGGAGTGTAAAGTCACCCGTAGGCAGAAGGACAAGGAAGGAATGAAGGAAAGAAAGACAGAAGAGAATGGAAGGAAGGAAGGATGGAGAGGAAAGGGCAGACACCCGAGAGCAGCACTACATCGACTGAGTGGATGGTGAGCGCCCCCCCATATATATATATATATATATATATATATATATATATATATATATATATATATATATATATATATATATATATATATATATATATATACTGTATACAGTATAAGGAAAAACGTAATGTAAAAAAAATATTTTGTCTTCTTGGAGACCTCTCCTTTTATGTAAAATAAAAAGTCTCCACTCTCCATTTTTGACCAACTCAGTAATTTTTTGACCAACTCAGAACACACATTGGGGGGGGTGACCCCCCCACCCCGGTCAGGCCATCCCTGATATGAAATCTCATTGACTAATTTGGTTACCATTTTTATGAAAAGAGTTGAAGTTTGACCGTGCCCTTCGATTTTGACCCTTCACTAAATCTGCTCGATATTGAATCACGTCAGTTTTGCCTTACCCTCAACACTTCCCACAAGTTTGGTCTAAATTGGATAAAAACTGTGTTACGTTGTCCGCCTTTCCGTTCCCACGGGTGCAGCCGTTACAGCTGGGCTAGGGGGATTATGCAGTATGTATCCGTGTCATTCGCGGAGTTTACATTAGCGAGTGTTACAAGTTCTTTTGTTTCTTTCGTTCCTGCCACTGAGGGCAATTTTATTTAATACCATGCTGAGAATGCATTTGATTATTTTGATTGTCTTATGTGAGCTACCAGTATATTTAATGATGTTTTGCTTGCATTAGAAGTACCAGTTTATTGTAGAGAGAGAGAGGGGCACGAATATAAGTTCTTATTAATTAATTTGATTATGCGTTCGCGCTTGGCCGTGCGCGAGCCTTGATCAGAGGCAGTCTCTTCCCAGCTAGCTTCCGTATCGTGCGTGTGTGCACACTCTCTCTCTCCCCAGTCATTTTTATGCCGAGCTGGCGTTTTCATTTAAGTTTATTTTTATTCTTTTGTTGCTGACTGAGGGAAGTAGTTATTTTATTTTGTTTTTGTAACCGTGTTGTCTTTGGAGGGCCAGTTTGGCTCACCGTGGTCTTCTCGCTGCCTTTGTTAACGTTCCCCAACACACGTACATACACACACACACCCCTAACCCCTACACAGTTAATCCCATCTCTTTGCTCAAGGCTAGTGAGAACCATCGTGAGCTATTAACTGCGTTCCCCCTTGGACACGGGTTAAGTAGAAAGTCGTCACCACCGGAAGTAAGTGGGAGGTGTTCCTGTATACTGTCTCGGGCGGTATTACTTCCGGTAGTGACGATAGTAGGCTAGATCTATAGGTAGGCTGTTCCGTTTTATTATCAAAGTACAGAGTGTTGCGTTCTTAAGTAAGTACCTTTCCGTTGCGCAGTTTTTCTCTAGTTTGCGGAGTGTCAGTGCCGGGGTCTGCGTTATTTTTGCAACGCAGTGGAGGCCGATCATCTAAGGCTGACTTGTTGTCTTTTTTGTAATAGCCCGGGCTGGCGCCACCGTAACAGTGGCGACCTCGCATCAGGATATCCTAACAGTGCCTTTTTCTTGCTAGGATATCGTTACCTTGGCGTTCTCTGTGCTTTGAGGTGAAGTTGATGTGTTTGTAGTTTCTCAGTCAGCATTAGTATTTCATTATTTAGTACTGCCATTGATTTGTCGCCATGGAGTCACGCGTGTCTACACCAGATCGCGTACGTGCTGAGTCACCTGTGGATATGGAAAATATGGAACAACGAGAGGCACATAGCAAAGGTACTCCCCGTGTGAGCCCTGAGTTTGACTATGGTGCTGAGTTGCCTCGTTTCGCTACCCCACTATTACCATCTATGATGCCGCCGAGCCAGTTTAGAGCAGTTCCCCCGGGTATGTCTAGTGCTTTCCCTGGAGTTGTTCATTCCACTCCCATATACCCTGGAGTCTTGTCACCGGAGGCTCAGTTGCAGTTGGAGTTGAAAAAGATGGAGATGCAGCGTGCAAAAGAAGAGAGGGAGATGGAGATGCAGCGTGCAAGAGAGGAGATGGAGTTGCAGCGTGAAAAAATGCGATTTGAGCTGGAGAAGACTCGCTTGGAGGTGACTGCTAATAGACCAACTTCAGATACCCAAACCTCAGGCCGTGCAGAGGATAGGGAGAGTTGGTTCTCAAGGAGTCTAAAATTAGTGCCAGCATTTGATGAGTTGAAGGTGACAGAATGGTTTGTTAGATTTGAGAAGAAGGCTAGGGAGTTTGAGTGGCCAAGGCAGCGCTGGGTGGGGTTGGTATCTAATGTGCTGAAGGGAAAAGCCTTGGAAGTGTATAATAGGTTGAGCCCTGAGGATGTAGATGATTATGATGAATTTAAAACAGCCATCCTGAAGGCATATGAACTTAGACCAGAGGCTTATCGGTTGTTGTTCCGTGGTGCTCGGAAAAGGCCTGCTGACACCTATATGGCCTACGCCAGGTATCTGGAGGAGAGGTTAGACGAGTGGTTGCTGAGTGAGAGCGCCACTTCGTATAACGAGGTGCGTGAACTGCTTTTGATGGAGCATTTTACCAACATGGCTGACAAAGAAATTGGTGTTAAAATTAGGAAGAAGAGATTCAAGACCGTGAAGGAAGCAGCGACGTGGGCTGATGACCGGGTGTTTGCCTTGCGGAGTATGGGGGTCAAGTATGCTAATTTTCAGTATTCCAGGGAGAGGACTGTGAGTGGCCCTGCCTGGGATAAATCTCCCGTGAATCAGTCCAAGGGAAGTTCAGAGGAGAAAAAGAATTCAGGGAGAAAGAGCCCTGTATCCAGTTCGAAGCTAGTTTGTTACTTTTGCAAACAGAGTGGGCACATCAAGCCTAACTGCCCTAAGTGGAAGGCCTCCCAAAATGCCAAACCAGTGGCACTAATTGTAGGTTCGAATCAGGTGAACGAGAGGAGTTGGGAGAGTGGTAACGGTGAGGGAGAAGTCTGTGGAAAGCTGGAGTGCAGCCGGCTGTGCTCGCTGCCAGCTCAGGCTGAAAAAGTTACCCAACATGCTACGCCACCTCCGGATGAACTGCCTCAGAAATCGTCCCTAGACTGGTGTAAACCTTTTATGTGTCATGGCACAGTGAAAATTAATGGGATCAGTTATCCAGTTACTGTGGCTCGTGATACCTGTGCACAACAGTCTGTGTGCAGAAACGTGACTGGAGGGCCTGTAAACTCAGGGAAGTATGTGCTGTGTAGAGGCATGAACTCAGATGAATACTATGATTATGTTCATGTGGAACTCGATTGCCCCATTGTTCAGGCTGCAGCTCAAGTAGCTGTTGCTGATGTAATGCCAGTAGAGGGGATTGATTTTCTGCTGGGGAACGACCTGGCTGGGGAGAAAGTATTTCCATCTCTTCCCCCACCAGTTGTTGTGGCAGAGAAGTGTTTTGACGCCCCAGAAATTGGTATTGAAGTTGATGCAGAAGTGGAAGCCATGTTCCCGGTCTGTGCAATTACAAGATCTATGGCACAGGTTGCAGCCCGGGAGGAAGAACTGGTGAAGTCACAGGTTCTTGGGGTCGACTGTGGTGAGGCAGGGCCACCAATGGAGGAACCTAGTGAGCAGAGTGTTGCTGTGGTGGGTGAGGAGAGTGGGAATGCGTGCATGGGTGCCGCCCCACTTCCCACTCAGGACACTAGAGGTGGTGCTGAGTGTGTCTGTGTGGAGACTGAACCCAGCCCATCGACTGAATTAGGAGAATTTCAGGACGCTGGGGTCGACTGCGGGGATGCAGGACCACCGTCAAACGCGCCTGAGGAACAGAGTGTCACTGTTGAGGGTAGAGGTGATGATGATGTCAGTGTGGAGTCTGACATTCCTCCCCCTGTCGAGTGTACTAGAGGTGACGCTGAGATTGATCGCCCTTCGCAATCCAGTGTCCCGACCAGTCCCTTATCTCAGTCCTCAGTAGAGCTGGCGGGTGTTGGGCCAGCAGAATTGAGGGTGAAGCAACAGGAGGATGTAACATTAAAGCCCTTGTTTGCTCGAGTAGGGGAAGAAAGAAGTATGGAGTGTGGTAAGGAGGAGTTCCTGATTAAAGACAATGTTTTACATCGCCGATGGACGCCCACTGGCGCCACGATGGATGGAGGAGTGGGTGAGTTAGTGCAGGTGGTGGTGCCTGTGCAGTATAGGGTGCCGGTAATACAGTTAGCACATGAGGGACCTTTAGCAGGTCACCTGGGAAACAGAAAGACAGTGCAGCGCTTAAGATATAATTTTTGGTGGCCAAGTATGCCGGGACAAGTTGCTGCGTACATCAAGAGCTGTCACACGTGTCAGATAGTGGGCAAGCCTAATCAAGTTCTTCCTGTGGCCCCTTTGACTCCCATTCCTGCAGTTGAACCTCCGTTTACCCGGGTAATCATTGATATCGTGGGCCCTTTACCTCCTACTTCTGCTGGAAACAAGTATTTGTTAACCATAATGGATGTTACAACGCGATACCCAGAGGCTATACCAATCAGAAGCATGCAGGCGAAGTCAGTAGTCAAGCAACTTATTCTGTTCTTTACTCATTTTGGCCTGCCTAAGGAGTTGCAGTCAGACCGTGGAGTGAATTTTACATCTAATTTGTTTAAGCAGACAATGACAGAGTTGGGCATCAAACACATTTTGTCCAGTGCCTACCATCCGCAGTCACAAGGTGCCCTGGAGAGGCATCATCAGACCTTAAAGACAATGCTGCGCACCTTCTGCTATGATAGTGGAAAGGATTGGGACTTAGCGGTACCCTTTGTTATGTTTGCAGTGAGAGAGGTACCAACTGAGTCGTTAGGGTTTTCACCCAATGAGTTAGTGTTTGGGCACAGAGTTCGTGGTCCCTTGGATGTGGTGCGAGAGGCCTGGAGTAACAACAAATCTGGCAACCAGGAATCCATGCTTGACTATGTCTGCCGCACTCGGGAGAGACTGCATTGCGCTTTAGAGCTTGCCCGTGACCATCTAATCGGGGCTCAAGCGAAAATGAAGGCTCATTACGATAAGAAGGTCAGAAGTCGTGAGTTTAAGCAAGGAGATGAAGTTTTGGCACTGCTGCCCATGCAAGGAAAACCTCTGGCGGCTAGATTCAGTGGTCCTTACATTGTGAAGAAGAGAGTTGGGGAACTTGATTATCTAATTGTTACCCCAGATAGGCGGAAGAGTACTCAGTTGTGCCACATTAATATGTTGAAGCCATACTACCGCCCAGTTGATTCTCATTGTGGGATGACTGCTGATGTCTCTCACCGGGGATGTGAAGGACGGGGAAAGGGAGGACGTGGCATCAAGGGAACGTGCTGTGGAGGGAGCTGTTGGTGCCGGTGATGTGAGTAGTGGACCAGGGTTACAGCCACAGTCCCTGGAAGGTGACTTTGGAGTGGACGTTGAGGGAACCAGGGATAAGAGCGCTCCTGTAGTTTTGGCGGTTGGTAGTGAGTTGGAGGAGCAGGAGGAAGTGCTTAGTCGTGGTGAGATGTTACCAGCTGACCTATGGGAGGGCAATGGTTATGCAGCTCTGGTGGAGAAATTGCGACACCTTGAGCCAGTAAAGCGAGAAGAGCTGTGCAACAGATTATGGAAACATCCGAAAGTTTTTGGAGATTCACCGGGATTGACAACTTGGGCTACTCATGACATTGACGTTGGGGATAGTAAGCCTGTAAAATTAGCTCCTTACCGCATCAACCCTATCAGACAGAAAGCTCTCGATAATGAGATCAAGTATATGTTGGACCATGGATTGATCAAGAGGAGTTTCAGTGAGTGGAGTTCACCAGTTACCTTGCAGCCGAAGCCAGATGGGAAGGTTAGGTTGTGTGTGGACTTCCGGAAAGTTAATTCACTGTCTAAGACCGATGCTTATCCTTTACCTCGGGTCGATGACTCCGTGGACAAGATGGGTCTTGATTCGAAAATTTTGATCCAGGGCTCAAAATTTTCCCTTGGGGAAGGGCGTGTTACGTTGTCCGCCTTTCCGTTCCCACGGGTGCAGCCGTTACAGCTGGGCTAGGGGGATTATGCAGTATGTATCCGTGTCATTCGCGGAGTTTACATTAGCGAGTGTTACAAGTTCTTTTGTTTCTTTCGTTCCTGCCACTGAGGGCAATTTTATTTAATACCATGCTGAGAATGCATTTGATTATTTTGATTGTCTTATGTGAGCTACCAGTATATTTAATGATGTTTTGCTTGCATTAGAAGTACCAGTTTATTGTAGAGAGAGAGGGGCACGAATATAAGTTCTTATTAATTAATTTGATTATGCGTTCGCGCTTGGCCGTGCGCGAGCCTTGATCAGAGGCAGTCTCTTCCCAGCTAGCTTCCGTATCGTGCGTGTGTGCACACTCTCTCTCTCCCCAGTCATTTTTATACCAAGCTGGCGTTTTCATTTAAGTTTATTTTTATTCTTTTGTTGCTGACTGAGGGAAGTAGTTATTTTATTTTGTTTTTGTAACCGTGTTGTCTTTGGAGGGCCAGTTTGGCTCACCGTGGTCTTCTCGCTGCCTTTGTTAACGTTCCCCAACACACGTACATACACACACACACCCCTAACCCCTACACAGTTAATCCCATCTCTTTGCTCAAGGCTAGTGAGAACCATCGTGAGCTATTAACTGCGTTCCCCCTTGGACACGGGTTAAGTAGAAAGTCGTCACCACCGGAAGTAAGTGGGAGGTGTTCCTGTATACTGTCTCGGGCGGTATTACTTCCGGTAGTGACGATAGTAGGCTAGATCTATAGGTAGGCTGTTCCGTTTTATTATCAAAGTACAGAGTGTTGCGTTCTTAAGTAAGTACCTTTCCGTTGCGCAGTTTTTCTCTAGTTTGCGGAGTGTCAGTGCCGGGGTCTGCGTTATTTTTGCAACGCAGTGGAGGCCGATCATCTAAGGCTGACTTGTTGTCTTTTTTGTAATAGCCCCGGGCTGGCGCCACCGTAACAACTGTTTTAGTTGATTTTGATTAATGAACATTTGACGTAGTCCATAGACCTTGACTCTTGGCCTATTGTTCTAAACAAATAGATTTCCTCATAGGCCTACCACTTCTTCCATCACGTTTGACTGATATCGGATAAAAAAAGTAAGTTCTCTCTCTGTCTCTCTGTTTCTGTCTGTCTGTCTGTCTGTCTGTCTGTCTGTCTGTCTGTCTGTCTCTCTGTCTCTCTCTCTCATGATCATCGATACTGTTCGAATAAGAGTCGTCCATGTGTGTGTTTCTATCCACATTTGAGTCCCTCGGACATCGAAGTGTCATACATCAAAAGACGTGGATCGGCGGACTGAAAACCATGGTGTAAATAACTGCATGCAATCAGCTGCTCTCCAGCCACGCATACTTTTATGCCCTATTTTTGTCAGACTCTGGGAACCCTCTGCAGGTCATACCGTCGGGTGGAATAAACTGAAATTTCACTTAGGCCTGCCCGGTATGTCAGAATAGGTGAATGTCCGGTTTTGTGTAATGGCGTGTCTTGGGGGCTCCACAAGTGTCCTAGGCAAGAGTAAGAGCTTTGGGCCGCTAAGCGCATGTTACTGCCCATAATATTAATCTAATAGGAAAGACATTACATTGTTTTGTAGGTACAGACAATGCTGTTAATTGTACTTGCTTTGTAATTTATCAGATCCATGCTTTACGGTCTTCCTCATGCTTCAACAGCATTAAGTAAAGGAAGGCTTCATTTTAATAAATTCTGCAAATGCCCTTCTGCTATACTCAACATATATATTTCTGTGTACTGTCTACCAGTCTATTGTCAGAGTCTATCCACTTCTTGCATCACAGTTTTTGGCTTGTTAGTCAAGGTTTTAGACAACAATTGCTCGTAAATATTAGTTTTTATTACATCCCGTATGCATTAGAGCGACGAATGAATTGTTGTTTTGTTGTTATTGTGATGTGTGTGTGTGTGTGTGTGTGTGTGTGTGTGTGTGTTTCTCTCGGTTTATGTTAAGAGAGTATATTAATACCTCAAACAGTTTTAATTTCTAAACAGTATTGGTGGAAATGTTTTCAAACGAGAGGGAGAGAGAGAGAGAGAGAGAGAGAGAGAGAGAGAGAGACGGTGTTAGGATTAATGCCATGAGCCGGTTTAGTGAGAGAGATGATGGATGGCCGAAGGTCAGACATGAGAAGATTACGTAAAGAAATATTAATGAAGAAGCACGATGTTGGGGAGGGAGAGAGAGAGAGAGAGAGAGAGAAACAAAAGAGGAACTACAGAAAAAAAATGAAGACAACACGGAATGAAATGGCAACAAAAAGTCATACGAAAAGTAAAAGAAAAGGGTGATAGACAGACAGACAGAAGGACAAACAGACAGGGAGACAGATAGAGAGATAGACAGACAGATAGATAAATATGTAGGTTGTTGGTAGATAATAGATAAGCAGAGATTTTACGACTGACTAGCAGGTAAAGAGATAGAATGGCAATTAAACCGATGTATATTTGAACTGATGGCTAACTAGATAGATAAACAGACAGGTTGATAGGTTGTTCGATAGGCAGTCAGAGAAAAAGAATTATATGGAAAAGAATGAAAATGGCCAAATAAAGAAGACGTAATGAGCAATAATGTTTAAGAAGTGTGTTACCTTCTGCAAGTACTTATTATAATACATTAACTTTATGGTAATGGTTGCAACTGCATTATAAACATAATCCTTAAGACACAACTAGGCGGACAACTGCATGAGCAAAGACATACTGACAGGCAGACAGAACCCGCAGAAACAAACAAAAATAGAGCAAACACACACACACACACACACACACACACACACACACACACACACACACAAACATACAGAAATAGACCACGCTGAACTGATAATATATGTAAACTCTGTAACACAATGGACAACACACCTTTGAAAATTTAAGAGGAAAAAGCACAAAGGCAAAGGCAAACGGCGTGAAAGCAAGGGTGGGCGAAAACAAATAACATTTTGAATGGCGGACACGAGAACAGAATCTGGAGAGAGAGAGAGAGAGAGAGAGAGAGAGAGAGAGAGAGAGAGAGAGAAAGCTGGGCAGGACAGAGAAAAGAACAAACAACTGAAAAGAGAAATGCAGAAAGACGCTGCTGGTGCAATTGTGAGACCGACATTTTCTGTTCTTTCTTCTTTTCTCCTTCATCTTATCCTCATCCTTTTCTTATGCTTTTGTTTTTCCGTTTATTTTAATTTTCATCTTTCTCTTATTTCTTTCTCTTCCATTTCCTCCTGTTTTCCGGCTTCTGCATTGCTTCATTCGTCCCTTATTTTTCTTTTCCTTCGCATTACTATATCTTCCTCTTTTGTGTTTTATTCATTGGTCCTTTTCCTCTCTCCTGCATGTCTTCCTCTTTTGTGTTTTATTCATTGGTCCTTTTCCTCTCTCCTGCATGTCTTGCTCTTAATCTTTACTGATTTTGCCCTCCTCTTGTCCCTCTCATCATCATTATCTCGTTCTATGTTTAGCTTTGTTTAGCGTGATGTGGTGTGGTGATGTGTGGTGCCGCAGGGTTTAAGGCGATGTGGAGCTGCCTGATGTGGTTTGGTGGGGTTCAGCTGAGTCTGTTGATGTCGGAAGTGGTGCAGTTGGCTATGGTGTGGTGTGGTGTTGTGCATCTGGGTGTGATGTGGTGTTATACGATATGTAGTTTGGTGTGGTGCGGTGTGGTGTGTCGTGTGATGTGATCTGTTGTAGTGAAGCTGGCTATGATCATGTGTGGTGTTGTGGCTGGGTATAGCATGGTTAGATGTAATGAGGTGAGCTTTGGTGTGGTGTTGTGCTGGAGAGTGTGCATTGTCTAGTGTGGTATGGTTTTGTGTAGTGAGGTGGGGAGTGGTTTGACGCGGTGTTGTGTGATGAAATTTGACGTGGTGACTACCTGCGTGTTGTGGTATGGTGGTGTGGTTTGGTGTGATGTCCAATGGTGTGGTGCTGTATGATGTATATTGTGGTACGGTACATTGTGGTGTTGTGTACAGTAGTGTGGTCTGGTGTGCTGCAGCTGTATTATAGTACATTGCGGAGAACTGTGGTTGAGTGTAGTGTCCTGCAGCACGGTATAGTGACATGTAGTGTGGAATGCTTTGGTGTGGCGTGGTAAGGAGGGTGTGTTATAGTACAGTGTGGCGTGGCTAGGTGAAGTAAGGTGTGGAGTGGTATGATGTGGCATGATGTGGTGTGATTTGGTGTGATGTCTTCCGGCTAAGAATGATGTGGTGTGGTGCAGGATGATATGGTGTGGTGCCATGTGTCTGGGTGTGATGTGACTGAATGCGGTGGCGGTGGGTGTGATATGAATTTGTGTGGTGTTTGACAGTAAGGATGAACTGTGGATTGCCTGGTCACCCACTCCATCACCTAAACTCTGCCATTACCGGGGGCTCTGGAAAAAAAAAAAATCCTTTTGATCTTTTTAGACCCACATCTCTTCCTTCCTCCCAACTCTTCACCTTCACCTATACATCCCTCGTTTTTTTTTTTCGTTTATATCTGCATCCACATCGTACTCCTTCGTCTTCACCAGTACATTAACCTTTCTTCTTCCTTTTCTTTCTTTCTTTCTACCCGTTCCCCACCTCTACTGTCATATCGCCGTTTTCCATCACTCCCTGAAAAGCACATCCTTCTCTCTCTCTCTCTCTCTCTCTCTCTCTCTCTCTCTCTCTCTCTCTCTCTCTCACTTCGTCTTCCTGTGTCATTCCCTCCTTCCCAAAATATCTTTCCCATCTGTAATACCACTTCAGGCATCTAACTCCCTTTCTCTTTTTCTCTGTTCCGTTTCTGTCTTGTCTCCTTTTTTGCGTTTATTCACTTTCTCTGTACTTCATTAACATCCTATGTTTTTTTTTCTCAAGCCATATATTCTCCTTGACTTTTTCCTCATCCACTCCCTCTTTCCTCATAATTTTCTCCCTCACCATTCACACTCCTGCTTTCTCTCTTTAAACCCAGACTACATTCCTTGCAATCGCTCTCTCTCTCTCTCTCTCTCTCTCTCTCTCTCTCTCTCTCTCTCTCTCTCTCTCTCTCTCTCAAACTTGCTCGCTCTTTTCCCTGGGTAATTCCTTCTGCCCATTATGTGGGATTCATGGAGAAAAGTAACGCCTCTCTCGGTGCCAGAGTAGAAAATATCATACTTTCGTTTTGCATGATACCCCAGGTATTTTAGTATTTCAACGATATTTTTTTAGAAATTGTTCTCCAAACACAAAAAACAATTAACAAAATGTTATCACTTACCATTGAATTACACTGCGAAAAAAGGCCTGGAACCAACACAAAAAATAGCAGACATACAATAATTCAATTACCTCTCTGAACTCTATTGCTGTAGTTTTAAAAATCAGAGCTTGCTCTTTTGATGCCAGAATCTAAAAAAAAAAAATGTATCATAATAAAATAATAACTTACACACACACACACACACACACACACACACACACACACACACACACACACACACACACACACACACACACACACACACACACACACACACAAGGGAAAGAGACACTAATGAAAGACAACACTGTACTTACTTTAGAGAGAGAGAGAGAGAGAGAGAGAGAGAGAGAGAGAGAGAGCTGGTTACAAGAAGTAACACAGTGAACAGACATACTGCAGGCTGAAATCAACAGTGATATCATTGAGTGTGTGTGTGTATGTGTGTGTGTGTGTGTGTGTGTGTGTAAGAGATTGGATAGGAATAGGTATCAGTATTTGTAAAAGTGTGTGTGTGTGTGTGTGTGTGTGTGTGTGTGTGTGTGTGTGTGTGTTTGTGTGTGTGTGTGTACTTACTTTCCTAATTGTACTGACCTAATTGCTTCTTTACAGGAATGAGTCAAGCTCGTACTGTCCCGTGTTTTAAAACATATTTATCGTACATATCCTTAAATTTGTGAATTGTTTTGGCACACACTATTTCATTCGGGAGTGCATTCCAGTGATCAATTGCTCTATTTGGGAAACTAAATTTCCTTATGTCTTTATCACCTCTCTTTTTATGCAGTTTTTTTCAGTGTCTTCTTGCTGATGCATCCCCATAGGTTAAGTAATTATTTGTCTATTTTCTCCTACCTTGATATACATTTATATAGCATAATCATGTCACCTCTTTTCCTTCTCTCCTGTAGTGTTGGTAGATTCAGATTTTTAGTCATTCTTCGTAGCTTAGATCCCTTAAGCTTGGTACCCATCTTGTAGCGGCCCTTTGAACTTTTTCAATTTTGTCTATGTGTTTTTTGAGATGAGGACTCCAAACTACTGATGCATACTCCAGGGTTGGTCTGATGAATGATGTTATTATCTTTCTTAGCATGTCTTCATTTATGTATGTGAACGCTATTCTCATATTTGCAAGCAGTGTATACATGTTCCGTACCTTCTCACTGATGTGGTCAGCCGGAGATAGTCTGTTATTGATAATCACGCCTAGGTCCTTCTCTCTTTCTGATGTGTGTAGGGTTTTATTTCCTAACTTATAATCCCAATCAGGTCTTTTTCCACTTTTACCAAACTTGATTACATGACACTTGTCCACATTGAATTCCATTTGCCATGTATTACTCCATTCATGTAGTTTATTTAATTCTTCTTGTAGCTTTTTACAAGAGTCTGTGTTAGTAATTCTCCTTTGTATTTTTGCATCATCTGCAAACATATTTAGAGAGCTTTCATTTCCAGTTGTACTGTCTATATCATTTATATACACTAAAAACATGATTGGTGCCAGCACTGAGCCCTGTGGAACTCCGCTAGTCACTTCTCTCCATAATGAGTAATTTCTCCTTAGTACTGTTCTCATTTCTCTTTTTATGAGAAAATCTTGCATCCAACAATACAGTTTGCCTCGACTTCCTCCTTGACGGTACAGTTTCCATAAAAGTCTTTGGTGTGGTACTGTCAAATGCTTTCTTGAAATCTATATAGATACTGTCCACCCATCCTTCTCTATCCTGTAATGTGTCTGTTACTCTGTTATAGTAGCTCAACATATTAGTAACACATGATTTTCCTTTTCTGAAACCAAATTGTCTTTCTGTTATCATATTATGTTCTTCTAGATGATTTACCCAAGCTTTTCTTATAAATTTTCTAATACCTTCCTTACAACACTGGTAAGTGATACTGGTCGGTGGTTGAGTGGATTTTGTCTATTCCCTTTCTTGAATAAGGGAACAGTGTTTGATTTCATCCAAATATCAGGTAGTTTACCTTGTCTCAAGGATTTCTTGAAAATTATAGATAATGGTTTACTTACCTCCTTTGCACATTCATGTAGCACCCAACATGAAATTTCATCAGGACCATTTCCTTTGTCTAATTTACTTAACTCCTCCTGTATAAATTTTTCTGATATTTGTATATTTGGTAGTATGTGTGGGCATGCATGTTCCACATAGTCCCTCTCATAATTTTTTTCTTCTGTAAAAAAATCTGATTGTAAATTCTTATTTAGTGCTTCAGAAATAACCTTCTCTTGTGTATAGGTGATTCCCTTGTCCGTAATGGATTGTATTTTATCTTTTACTTTGGTTTTACTTCTGATGTAGCTGTAAAATAGCTTCGGCTGATCACTGCTTTGATTTATGATATCCTCCTCAAACTGTTTTTGGGCTTCCCTCCTTATTCCTGTATAATAGTTTCTTGCCTGTTTATAGTTGTTATATGCCTTTTCACAATTGTGTCTTTTGTATCTATTCCACAAAAAATCTCTTTCTTCTTTTGATTTTATACATACTGTATTGAACCATTTCTTTATTATCTTTTCTGCTTCTTTGTGCTGTGAGATGTACTTCTGGACTCCTATTTCACAAAGTTCACAGATTTTTTTATATATAGCATTTATGTCTTGTCCTCTAAGCTCCTTTTCCCAATCAATTTCTAAGAAGTATTTCTTTAGGTCATGATAGTTTCCTTTTTAATAGTTTAGACCCTTTTTGTAACTTTCATTGCTGTTAACTATGTCATATGCAATCCTGAAGTTGCAATTTAGTACTGCATGGTCGCTTTTGCCGAATGGAGGGTGATATATTAAATTGTTTATATTGTTTTCTTGCCTAGTAAATGTAAGATCTAGCATTGAAGGTACATCGAGTTCTCTTTTTCTGGTGCTTTCCCTTACATGTTGCGTTAGGAAAAGCTCCTGCACGAGATCCAGGAGCTTTTGGTCCCAACAGCTTTCTTGGCTTATTATATCTAGAGTATTCCAATTTATATTTGTATTAAAATCTCCAGTTAGTATAATTCTTTCCGATTTCTCTTCCATTCTATGTAGTAATGCTCTTAAACTCTGAATTGTACTCTCCGCCAGGTCCTTATATTCGCCTCTTTCTCATGTGTTTGATGTAGGCGGCATGTACAAATTGGCTACAATTACTTTCCCTTCAGATATATTGATCTCTACTGCAATCAGTTCTACTTGTGAGGGTATATCTGGTTCTACTTCTTTGACTTTTAGATTTTTCTTAGTTAATAATATAATTCTTCCTCTTTTTTTTTTTTTAAGTTCCTATCTCTTCTTCATTTATTGTATTCCTCTAAGTTTAGGATGTCATTTGATATCCTTGGTGTTAATTTTATTTCATTATGCATATTATATGTGGTTCATTTTCTCTGATATAATCATACATCTCTAATAATTTAGATACCATTCCATCCACATTTGAGTACATCAACTTAATCATCTTGTTTATATACTTATCATTATTTGGTTCTACTGCCTTTCTCCTTTTTATTCCCTCCTGTTTATGTACCGCTTTCGTACCTGCAATCCAATTACCTTGTAAAAAAATTTATTCTTTTCCTCCTCTGATCTTCCCTCATGTTTTGTTTTTGCTTCCTCCCTCTTTTCAGTAATTCTAGTTCCTCCTGTGTTAGGCATATTTTTATCCATACATTTTTTAACTCTTCTTTTTCCATAAGATTCTTTGCATTTTTTATTATCTCCTCCACAGTCCACAGTGTTTACACTTTGGAAGGTTACTTTTAGGGGTCTTGACTTGTTACTTTCGTATTTCCCTAACCTTTTGTGTTCCTTTACGTCTTTACTACAGATTTCCTCTGATACTTCTTTCAATATGCTCATTACATTTGTCATCTCCTTTTTGTCTCTTGAGATCTTGTTTCTTCTTCCTCTTCTATACCAGTGATTACTATAGATTTGTTGATATCTGCTGAATCTCTGACTAATTTAGGATTGTCTTGGATTATTCTTTTCACTTCCTTTTTAATGCATTTTTCTTCCACCCTTGTTTCTAAGTCTTTCCTTACTTTCACCATTTCAGCATATGTGGTTTCCACATCATTTTTGTAGCTTTGCACAGCTTCATTCACCTGTGTTATCTTCTCCTCAGTATCACTGTTCTGATTTATCAGACTGCTTACTTGCCTAATTGTCTCTGTTTCATTTTTGAACTCTTCCATAATATTCTCGTGGTTTACTAGTGTGTGTGTGTGTGTGTGTGTGTGTGTAAGAAATTGGTCAGGACTATGTATCAGTATTTGTAAAAGTGTGTGTGTGTGTGTGTGTGTGTGTGTGTGTGTGTAAGAGATTGGTCAGGACTATGAATCAATATTTGTAAAAGTGTGTGTGTGTGTGTGTGTGTGTGTAAGAGATTGGTCAGGACTATGAATCAATATTTGTAAAAGTGTGTGTGTGTGTGTGTGTGTGTGTGTGTGTGTGTGTAAGAGATTCATCAGGAGTATGTATCAGTATCTGTAAAAGTGTGTGTGTGTGTGTGTGTGTGTGTGTGTGTGTGTGTGTGCGCGCGCTCACGCTTTGGCTATAAAATCAATTATTAGCACATTTCTAATACAACTACTGGATTAGAATAAATAAAAATTAGAAATGGGCACAAAAATAGTTGTCCTGTAAGATATAAAGTATTTCTGCTGACACATTAAAACTTACGAAAAAATATGGAAAAAATTTGCAAGGGAAACTTAAAAAAAATAGTGATAAGCGATTTTCGAATGTTTGAGGGTCAACACATGAAATGGAATGTGATATATCTATCTATCCATCTTTCTTATATATATATATATATATATATATATATATATATATATATATATATATATATATATATATATATATATATAACAGAACAGAGGAAGGAAATAGAAATGAGTAAAAAAAAAAATAATCCATACACCAGATTGCTGGTGTCCTCCATTCATAAAATGTCTAACAGTTGGAGTTGAACTGCTGTAGGTTGAAGTTTAGAGGGAAACAACACTGGGGAAGTGAGTTCCAGAGCGATGCAGTTCGGGGAGTGAAAGAATTCTGATAGGCAGAAGTTCTGCAATATGGCTGAGTGACGTTCCAGTCATGAGCGCTGCCAGATGCCCGTGTAGCACCAGGGAAGGCATGGAGAAGTGGCACAATGGATGGAACTTCATCTGAGCATTTGTCATGCAAATATCTGTAAAATAATGCAAGGGAGGCAACATTCCTTCTTACTTGTAGGGGAGGTAGTTTGCTTATAATAGCAGGGTTATTAATAATTCCAGCAGCTTTGTTCTGAATTTCGTCTGTTTCAGTGCAACCTCTCCACAACCACTCCACAAGGGTGAACAATATTCAAGATGAAAGCACACATGACTCTTATAAATTATAGCTAACTTCTCGTCAATGAAGAAGTTACGGACTCAGTACAATAATCCAAGTTTCTTTGAGGCGGTTTTTGCAAGTGATCTGACATGAGAGGTCCAGCTGAGGGCATTATTAAGTGAGACACCGAGAATTTCAATACTTTTGGAGATGGGAATATTAGTAGCACTGAAGGTAATATACTGTACGAATCTGGCAATATCTGTCTATTAGTAAACTGTATATATTTGGATTTACTAGCATTAATGAGACAGGTTTGTTTTGTCCCCATTCACTAATCGTAGTTACAGTAAGTCTTGATTTATGAAGATAGCTGTGCTGAGTCGAGAGGTAGATTTATTAAACTTTGTAAATGGGTGTCTGACTGTGAATGAACTATGAAGTGTTGAGTCATCTGCATATGAATGGATGGGATTGTGGGTGACAGATAAGAGATCATTAATATGAACCAAGAAGAGGGTTGGCGCCAAAACTGATCCCTGTGGCACACCGGAGTTAATTGAGAGGAAAATGGAATAAACATCATCTACTTTTACTCTTATTTTACTGTCGCTGAGATATGAGGACAGCAAAGAAACAAAAGACGTTAGTCCATAGCAAGGGAGTTTGGACAGCAGGGAACGGTGCCAAACTCTGTTGAATACTTTAGAAATACCAAGGGCTACTGCATGAGTTTCTCCATATAGGCTGATTGATTGATGAATGGTATGAGTTAGGAGATTGAGTATGTCAATGGTGGACCTTTCATGGTGAAAACCATACTGTCTATCACAAATTAAGTAGTTGGATTCAAGATGTTTAACTATGTGCTTATTAATTAAAATTTCAAATACTTTACCAAGAGAAGATGTGACAGCTATTGGTCTGTAATCAGAGGGGTCATAGGAACTTCCTTTGTTGGGAAATGGGTGGATATTGGCTTCTTTCCATGAATTAGAGAATGAAGAAGTACGTATGCATAGTCTGAATTATTTAGCTAGAACAGAGGCAAGTTCTGGGGAACACTTTTTCAGAACAACTGGAGGAATTCCGTCTGGGCCTGGAGCTTTGTTGGTAGGTAAATTGTCTAGGATGGATTTTACGTGACTTGTCTGAATTTTAAGTGGAACAAATTCGGGAGAGTCAAGTTCAAGTACTGAGACGTTCTGGCTGACTTCCTCTGTGGTAGTATTTCTGGCAAATGTACTGGCAAAAATATCTACTTTCCCATGCGGGTCATTTGTAATGTTGCCATCTGAAGATTTTAGTGGGGGAATGGATGATGTCTTGTTAAAGTTATTATTGAAAGAATTGAGAGTTGACCAGAATATTCTATTGTCATTAGGGTTGTTAAGCAGTTTTGATGCTTGATTTTGAAGAAAGTTTGTTTTAGCAAGATTTATTACAACTTTTGCATGGTTTCTAGCAATTTTTAATTGAGAGGGTGATTCAGATGTTTTTTATTTTAAGTAAGAGTTATATGCTAATGACTTTTGGGCTGTTACTCTGGCACAGTTGCTATCAGATCATTTTGGAGAGTTCGATCTTTTAGTGAACGGTTGACTTGGTATGAATAAATCCATACCAGCTAGTATTAAGTCGCAAATGTGGGACTAGGTAGAATTGGCATCACTAGAGAAGAGAGGCTGCCATGGAATGTCAGTGAGATGATTTCTAAATCCATCCCAGTCTGCCCCATCAAAGTGCCAGCAGGTCACCCTGACAGGTTCAGAACGGGAAAGTTTGGGGGGCTAACTAATGAGGCTTTGATGAGATTGTGGTCAGAGGATCCAAGTGGTGACAATACCTCTATCCTGTAATGATCTGGATTATTTGTCAGGAATAGGTCCAAGAGATGGGCATTATGGTCACGGTTATCTGGTATTCTGGTTGGTTGCTTTACCAGCTGTTTGAGATTAAACGATTCTGGAAGCAGCTCACATTCTAGACCAGCATCATCAGTCCTGTCAGAATGCAATAACCTTTCAACATTATGTAGGTAAAAATTGCCCAAAATGGTAATTTCGGTGCTGAGGGCAAGGTTAAGGCTACTCAACTGTGTGGATATGGAGTCAAATACACTGGGTTCTGCAGAAGCATTGGTGGAACGATAGACTACACAGATATATTTGGTAATTTTTTACAATTTAGTTTATACAATGAGTAATCAAAACTGGATGAAGTGAAGTTTAAAATAGTGTCAACTGCATATTGAGATTTGATATAACAACAGGTGCCGCCTTTGTTACGGAGATTTGTGAGGAGATGGTAACCAGGAAAACAAAATGGGGATATTTCTGTGAAGGGTGAGATTTGTGGTTCTGTGAGGAATAGGGCCAGAGGGGATATGGACTGTAGCAAAAAATGAACTGAATTTAGGTTGGTGCTAAGGCCACGGATATTGGTAAAATATAAGGCCGCACCTTCACTTCTCCGCTGACGAGCATGACTGGCAATGCAACAGTCCCTGCCGGCACAGTCGCTTGTCGGCGACTGGGAGGACTCTGTGCTGACAACCCTACCCTGCCGGTGGTGGCAATCCGAGGTACCACCTCATTTGACAGTAGCAATGTAGTGGCCATTGCTAAAGGGAGTGGGAATGGAAGGTGTGATATCTTATGTGCATGTGGTATGGTGTAGACAGTTGAAGGTAGAAGTATTAAGAGAGTATGCTGGCCAACTGTCTGAGTAAATGAGAGCACTGAAAATGATCAGCAAAGGAAGATGGTCAGGATTTAGTTCTGAGGGCTGGAGAGTTGGGAGCTCCAACTCTCCTTATCACCAGCTTGTTATCCACCTCTGGAGTACTGCCCTGTTCGACTGGTGCTACAGTCTACTCTATCTATCGATATATATATATATATATATATATATATATATATATATATTTTATAATTGAGACAGACAGACAGACAGATAGACAAGCGACACGAAGGAAAATGTACACACACACACACACACACACACACACACACACACACACACACACACACACACACTACGAGGACCAAGAGCATCTCATCCAATTTACGTAACTTGGAATTACGCAAATAAGGCCCTCTCTTTCCTTTGGAAGTCTAGGAGAATCGACGGGAGTGCTAAGAATCTATTACACCTCAGCTGCACATTTCCCCCCCCCCCTCTCTCTCTCTCTCTCTTTCTCTCTCTCTCTCTTTATATCAAACGTTTCCATCTTCACCTCTCGCCCTCCTCCACCTTTCATTCCCTTTTCTCCTTCCTTTATATCTTCATTCGCCAACAGCCTCACATTACACGCCATGAACTCGACAAATGGTCAAAGAGATGTCTGAAAAACACCCCTATGACCTTGACTTTTGACTCTTTGTTCTTTCTGACTTAATCAGTTCATCATCTCTTCATACAGTTTCGCAGATAAAAGATAATTATGTCTAATTCCGTTGAGTGGTTCAGGAGATTTCACGCCCACACTCATATGACACAATTTGACCCTATGACCTTGCTGACCTAATCAGTCCAATGTCCCTTCACAGTATACCACTGGCGATAGTTTGGTGGAAATCCGATGAGAGGTTCAGGAGATATTGTGCCCACATCCATATGACCTTTACAGTTAACTCCGCGACTTTGCTGACCCAAAAAGTTGATCATCCCTTCCAACTTTATCACCGAGAAAAGTTTGTTCGAAATCCGTTGAGGGGTTTGGGAGATATTACACCCAAAAGGATATAGTAAGCCGACCCCACAATTATATCCTTGACCTTTGACCTCTTGACATAGTTCATCTAATCAGTTCATCATCTGCTCATATTGCATCACTAACAAAACTTTGGTGGAAAAATATCAATGATTTCAGAAGATATCAAGCACACAACAGTGTTTCAGATGCACAGACAAACTTGCACACACATCCATGCATGCACGGATGGACAGACTAATCACTTAATGCCTCCTTGACCATAGGTTGGCGGAGGCATGATAAACACCATGTAAATAGTCTAATAAAATTAATCACTGGGAACTCAGGCACCAAGCTGTCGACCCAATGCATTCCTCGGAAACCATGCAGAGACTTGCCCCACAACCTTCCTGACAGGGTTCATTATGGGTTAAAATGAGACTGAACATAAAATATGTTAACCTCATATGACCTAGATTGTTGACCCAATAGCCTTTCTGGCCTTATCAGTTCTTCATTCCTTCATACTCTATTTCTGACAAAAGTTTGATCAAGTTCCGCCAAGGGGTTCAAGAGATTTTGTGCCCACACCCATATGACTTGACCTTTGATTCCTTGACCTTAATGACCTAAGCAGTTCGTCATCATATCACACTGCATCACTGAATATAATTTGGTGGATATCCGCGTATGGGTTCAGGATATATCATGCCCACATTAGTGTGGGTGTACGGACTCACGCACACACACCCACACATGCATACTTAATATTTCGTCAAACACTTAATTTTTCGTCCACCATAGCTGGGTGGAAGCATAAATAAACACCATGTAAACAAAGTCTAAAAAAATGAAACGCAGAAAACTCAGGCCCTGAGATGTCGTCACTAAGCATGCTGCCGCCAAGTTAGCCTACGTGCAGACTTGCCATACAACCTCCATGACAGCGTTCATTATGGATTGAAATGTGACTGAAGATAAACTAAGTTGACCCACATGACCCTGGCCTTTGACCCCTTGAGCTTTGTGACCTATTCAGTTCATTGCCCCTTCATAAAGTATCAGTGACAAAAGATTGTTCGAAATCTCTTGAGAACTTCAAGAGATATTGCCTAAACCCATATGACCTTGACTTCTGACCCTTTGATCTTGCTGACCTGATCACTTCATCTCTTCATGTTCTATCACTGACAAAAGTTTGATCAAAATGTGTCGAGAGGTTCAGGAGATAATGCAGCCAGCCCATATGACCTTGATCATTCACCAGTTTACCTTGCTGACCTAAACAGTTCGTCGTTCCTTTATACTGTGCCACTGACTAAAGTTTGGTCGAGGTACGTCGATTAGTTCAGGAGATATCGCACTCGCACCCATATGACGACATTTGACTCCTTGACCTTGCTGACTTAACCAGTTCATCGTCCCTTCATACTCTATCACTGACAAAAGTTTGGTTGAAATCCACTGAGAAATTCAGGAGATATTGTACCAGAACTAATATGACCTTGGCCTTTGACACGTGGACATTGCTGTCATGATCAGTTCATTATCCCTTCATACTGTGTCACTGACAAAAGTTTAGTCAAAATCCTCTGTGGGGTTCAGGAGATTTTGCACTCACAATGATAAACTACGTTTACCCCGTGTGACCTTGAACTTGGACACCTTTACTTAGCTGATCAAATCAGTTTATCATCCACTCTTCCTACATCACTGACAAAAGTTTGGTGGAAGTCTGTCACTTGGTTCAGGAGATATCACGCACACAGTTGTGTTTCAGATGAATGGACCCCTGTGTGCACACAGCCACGCATGGACGGACGGACAGACCATTCACTTAATGCATCCTACCCCACAAGTGAGCAGTGGCATAATAAACACCAAGTGAACCGAACTTAAATGAAAATGCCGAGAACTCGGGCCCCGAGCTGTTGACGCTATGCATTTCTTGATATGCTTTTGCCAAGCCTTGCTCATGGATTCACCATACAACCTCCATGAAAGGTATGACATTAAACTTTGATCCCTTGACCTTCCTGTTTTTATCAGTTCATCGCCCCCTTCATACTGTATTACTGACAAAAGTTTGGTCGAATCAGTAGAAGGGTATAGGAGATATTGTGCCCACGACCATATGACCTGGAGCTTTGACTCACTGACCTTGCTGACCTGAACAGTCCATCGTCCCTTGATAATTTATCACTTAAAAAAGGTTTGTCGAAATCCAGTGAAGGGTTCAGGAGATATCGCGCCCATACCCATATGACTTTGACTTTTGACCCCTTGACCTTTCTGACCTAATCAGTTCATCGTCCCTTGATGCTGTATCACTGACAAAAGTTTTGTCAAAATCCCTTGAGGGGTTCAGGAAATACTGTGCCCACACCAATATGACCTTGTCCTTGCTGGCCTAATCAGTTCATCATCCCTTCATACACTATCACTGACAAAAAATTGGTGGAAATCCGTCGTCGGAGTCAGGAGACATCGCACCCACCTGTACCCATATGAACTTGAACTTTGGCTTTTGACCTTACTGAGCTAATCAGTTTATCATACCTTCATACTCTGACACTGGCAAAATCCGTCAAGGGATTTAGGAGATATTGTGCAAAAACCCATATGACATTGCCCTTTGACCCCTTGACCTTGTTGACCTATCCAGTTCATTGTCCCTTCTTACTGTGTCACTGACTAAAGATTGGTATCTGTTGAAGGGTCGAAGAGATCACGCCCACACATATACTACTTTGACCTTGGACCCCTTGACCTTGCTGGCCTAATTAGTTCATTGTCCCTTTATAATATATCACTGACAGAAGTTCAGTTTAAATCTGTCGAGGCGTTCATGAGATATCACGCCCGCTCCCATATGACCTTGACCTTGCCGGCTTAATAAGTACATCATCCCTTCATACTACTGTATATCACTGTCAAAAGTTTGGTCGAAATCCGGTGAAGGGTTTAGGAGATATCACGCTCACAAGGATTAACTGGGTCGAATTCGTTTGATCTTTGACCTTATGACCTTGCCAACTTATACTCTTCATTGTCTCCTTATACTGCATCACTGACAAAAAATTGGTTGAAATCTGTCTATGGGTTCAGAGGATATCGCACCCACAGTATTAAACTAAGCCAATATCATATAACCTTGACATTTGACCCTTTGACCTAGCTGACCTAACTATTTCATCATGTCATACTGCATCACTGAGATAGGTTTGGAGGAAATCCGTCAAATCTGTCGATGCGTTCAAGTGATATCTTCCCACAATATTGGTACGAATGCACGGATCCACGCACCCATGCACTCACGCACCGACGGACAGCCAATTACTTAACGCCTTCTTCACTATAGGTGGTCAGAGTCATAATAACTTTCTTTCCATCCACGTTTGCCTGTACTCTGTCTCCTTTATGAATAATATAAAGAAAAAGAAAAAAAAAATAAGCGCAAATTAATCTTGAGGAAAAATGCTTAACAAAGACAAGGGCCTGCAATCTACCGGACCCAGGTTCAAATCCCCGCTGGGGCAGGGAACAATTTAAGGATCTGAATTTGATAAAAGCAGACTTTACTGATCTACCAGAAGACCAGCCGACATGTCGTAAAAATACCCCGGCTAATACCAATACACCAATCCTGTATGAGACAGCCCTAGCATGTATTCAATATGGACGGTGGGTGTAAGCGCCGAAGTGGTGACATGTAGAGGTGTATGAAATGAAGAAGGACTACTGGGCCATGGGAGCAGGCTGTGAAGCCTATGCCCAGAGTCGGACACACACACACACACACACACACACACACACACACACACACACACGCACGCGCGCGCGCAAAATAACGATATTTTGTCAGTGCAGGTACTGGCAGGGCGACTTCATCACAATGGTAGTTCAATGTCTGAATTCCAATTGACCAAGACAGAGAATTACTGGCTTCTAGTGGGGATATCAAAACTGTTGGGCGGGCTCGGGATTGCTGACTTCACTTACAGTTCATATATAATTGTTTTTATTTGCTGCTAAATAAACCAGTGTCAAAAGTCTTGCAGCTATTGGACGTATTTTTGTAGACAGTGGAAAGACTGTATTTCACAAGGGATAGTCCTTGAATTTGAGTAGGTTTTGTATTATGTACTTAGTCAGAATTATCACTCTGAAATTTTGGGGGGAAAGAATTCTCGTCGTGGTCTTGTAAGTCTCTTTCATATATATATACCGATATATATATATATATATATATATATATATATATATATATATATATATATATATATATATATATATATATATATATATATATACACTATATAGATAGATAGATAGACAGATATATAGATGGATAGATAGATGTAGAGAGGTTGCACTTAAAGAACTAGACATTCTTCAGAACAAAGCTGTTGGAATTAATAATAACCCTGCAATTATAAATAAACTCCCTCCCCTACAAATAAGAAGGAATGTTGCCTCCCTTGCATTATTTTACAGATACTTTTTACGGCAAATGCTCAGACGAAATTGGATCCATTATGCCACCTCTCCATGCCTTCCGCTCGAGCTGCACGGACAACTGGTAACGCCCATGACTGGAATGTCACACAGCCATATTGCAGAACTTCCGCCTATCAGAATTCTTGTATTCTCCGAACTGCATCTCTCTGGAACTCGCCTCCCCGGAGTTGTTTCCCCCCAAACTTCAACCTACAGCTGTTCAAGTCCAACTGTTACAGATATTTAATGAATGAAGGACGCCAGTAATCTGGTGTAGGGATTATTTTCTTTTTATTCATTTGTTTTTCCTTCCTCTGTTCTGTTATATAATATATATTTATATATATATATATATATATATATATATATATATTTATATATATATATATATATATATCTATATATATATATATATATATATATATAGAGAGAGAGAGAGAGAGAGAGAGAGAGAGAGAGAGAGAGAGAGAGAGAGAGAGAGAGAGAAGGGGGAGGGAACAAAAAGTGAATGGTGGAATCTTCAGTCTAATGTATCTGGAGGAATGTTGCTTGCTGATAATGAACAAGTGGTTCGCAGACTGTTTTGCAGACTTTTCTGATGCCCATGAGCGTAGCGTCGTTAGAGAAAATGTTGATAGGAGCAAATTTCAGGGAGTAGGTGACTGCCACTATGTGACTCCCTACTCAGCACGGCAATCTCCAAAAATTAAGACATATCTATGATCACTGAATGAGGACAAAATAACATTGTCTCATTTGATGCTAGGAAAACCGAATTTATCCAGTTTAATAATGGGCAGATATTGTCTGTTTCTTACATTACCTTCAAGTTATCCAATATCCCTATCTCCAAACGTATTGAAATTCTCGGTGTTTCACTTAACGATGCGCTCAGTTAGACCTCTCACGTTCGATAACTTGCTAAGACCGCTTCAAAGAAGCATGAATTATTGAACAAAATCCGTATCGTATTCACTGACGAACAGTTAGTTATAATTTACGAGTCATGTGGGCTCTCACGTCGAATATTCCCCACCCTTGTAGTGTGGATGTGTAGAGCTTGCACTGAAACAACTCGACAATATTCAAAACAAAGGCATAAGAATAATTAAATCAACTCAGCAATTACAAATAAACTACCTCCTTTACAATTAAGTAGGGATTTTGCCACCTTTGCATTATTTTTCAGATATTTTTATGGCAAAAACTCAAAGCTGAATCCACTGTGCCACATTTCCAGTCCCTTCCCCTTTCTTGCATGGGTATCTGGTAGTGCTCATGACTTAACTGTCAAACTGCCATACTGCAGAACTGCCTTTCAGAATTTCATATTCCCCGAACTGCTTCTCTTTGGGTCTCGCATCACTAGATAAGTTCCCCCCCACCCTTCAACCTATGGCGGTTCAAGTCCAAGTGTAACAGATTTCTGAGTATTATGACTGGAGAACACATGCAATCTGGTGCATGATTTTTCATATTTGATTTGGTTTTCCTTCCTCTGCTTCCCTTCTGTTAAAAAAAAAAAAAAATGCAAGTGAGTGCAGAGGACTAGAAATGGCGAGGGAGTTTAAGTACCTACAGTAGGTGCAGTAATATAAAGAAGAGGTTACTAAGCAAAGGCAGCAAAACACAGAGTATCACAAGGAATGAAGTGGCTGGTGCTTTGAAGATCATGAAAATGCAGAGATCCCAATGTGTAAGCTACACATGGACTGCATAAAGTAGTTTTAGTGCCCGCTTAAACGTATAACTGTGAAATTTTGTTGTGGTAGAAGAACGAAAAGTCAAGCATAAAAGAATAGAAATTGAAGTTATTGAGGAATATATGAGAATTGCGTAGGTTTGCGTAAACAGTATAAGAAATTATGCGATTAATGAAAGATGCATAGGTAGGTAGTCCGTTGACAACAGGGCTGGAGAGTGTGCTTAGATGTTATGGTCATTTGAGAAAATTACGATGTAAACAGGTGGGTGAGAAGGGTATTTGTGTGTGAATTTGAAGGTGGGCGGAAGCGTGGTAGGCCAAAAAGGTGGGTAGATATGGTAAATGATTTTGTAAGACGGCAGTTTATAGAGATCGATGAGGTGAGGGAAGTGACGTGGATGTGAGTTGTTTGTCGGACTAACTTTATTTGATTGATATTGTGAACCACATAACAAATGCCTGTGAAGTATAGTCAGGGATCCGGGAGCTTGAATGGTGTGTGAATGAGTACATTGTCCATTTCTCTGAGGATGCTATTGATGACTCGTAGTTTTCCTCATCCGTGTGTCTTTCTTTGCTTTCTGGATCCTACCTCACCCCATCTTTACTGGAAAGAGAAGCTGGGATGACTTGAATAAAGCTAAAGAGACTAGGCAGCGCTGGTTTAGCGGGAAGAACCATGCGATCCAAGATGAAAGCACATGAAGGAATGTTCGTTACTGATCTAGATATGAAGAGCTGCTTGTGACTGGTTAATGTCCACGTTTACATTCTTCCGTGCTGTCACTGGCCAGTGGCTAAAGTGAATATCCATTATTTAATGTAACAAGTACATTTATGTTTACTTGCAAATATACTGAGTAAAAATTTTTACAGCCATGGTTGCTATAGGTTAAGATAATGATGGTAATGTTTACTCATTGAAAAGCTGATACCTACGAATTTGTCTTGAAAACATTACTTAAGTAACTTACTTCGTTACATTACAAATCTGTAATAAAATCCACCAGAGAAAATTGCTGATAACTGCTTAATATTGCTGAGCTGTTTTCGTATTGTGTCTAAATGAGAGGAAATAGTAATCAGCCAGATATTTTTTCAGCTATGCACGTGCTTCACTAGGGGTGGGGAACCTTTCTCCTATTAATGGCCATTAGGATATTTTTGACATCATTCATGGGCCATACAAAATTTTCAACTTAAAATCAACTGTAGCCCAGTACATTATAAACGGCCATACCACGTTGAGTACACCGCTTCCCGTCCGATCAGCGAAGTTAAGCAACGTTGGGTCCGGTTAGTACTTGGATGGGTGACCGCCTGGGAACACCAGATGCTGTTGGCATCCCTACGTGTCAAGTGGGGTTGGTGGAGGATTAGTGCCCCTCCCTGTAAAATAATTAACTCTAAGCCGTTGGCTACCCCGTTTGGGATACATGGCGTATGGCAATGAATGAATGAAAAAATATATATATATATATATTCTTTCATGAGTTTATGAAATTGCATTTATGAATCGCCTCGCGAGCCTGATCAAATGGTCTTGTGGGCCTTATACGGCCTGCAGGCCGGGCTTTCCCCATCTCTGAACATTAGAGGCTAGATATGTGTCAAAGTGACATTTAATTATTACTGATGTTTCAGTTTCCTACATACCTAAGCAGAGAGAGAGAGAGAGAGAGATTTTGTGCTGACATGTGATCATCTGTTACTGGCTGATAGTGCATTTTTAGCGAACAAAACGATGGGAAAGGGAAACTCATTTGACAAAATATAAGATGTCAGTGAACTCATCCACGTGTACAATTTATAAGTTAGAGTTCGGTGTCTCAAATGAATTGGAATGGAATATAGCCAGTGCAGATCGTACTGTTATAACTCTGAGTGACATAAAATGAGTTATAATTTTCATTGTCCTCCTATCAGCTGCGGCTTCCATTTCCAAAAAAATGGAAATGAAAAATGATGTAAATAAGAAAGTATTCCAGGAAGGGTTTACTTTCACATTGGTCACTGCTTTAATACTGGTGATAATGTAACATTTTTTAAAAATTGCAAAAATCATTAGAACATTCAGAATTTTGAACATCAGTGAATTCAGATATCTTTCCACTGTTTCATGAATACGATCAAAATCGGAAATCATATTATGCAAAACCGGAACTACAACAATGAAGATTTGGAAAGTATGTATCCTTCGCGTCTGGCAGATGATGACAGGGATGATTTTATGAGAGACCAGTGACACATTATACCGCGAATATTTTTATAATAAAATGGGGACTTAACTAAGACAGATCCGTGTTGCTGTATTATTTACAGTAAATGTCGTGAAATCACATGGTTAAGAAAAATAAAAAAAATAAAAAAATGCAACTGCTGAGGGCGAGAGCGGTTAATGAATGCAGTAACAATGAATTCAGTAAAGGATGTATAGATGTAAAAAAAAAAAGTCAGCAATAAAGAAGCGGTGCCATGCTCAATTTCATTACTTCGAATATTGAGACTCAAAACCGCTACAGATCTACCTAACTATCTGTCTATCAATCTATGCATCTAGCTGTCATTCGAGTCCCTATTATTAGGATCACAGTTCTCTTAAATATGGCAAACCATCTAATTCATTAAAGATAATGAAGGTAAAAATTGAAAGTTAAGCTGGATTACTGTATTTTCTCATCATGTGCTAGGAAACTCACTTTACGAGACTCAGCGGCAGCTCAAAGCATTCAGCATTGGAGCCAGTGTATTAAACTAGAACATATTGCATTGGTCAGCATTGTAGACTTTTCCATTCCACTGACAAGTAACTTCAAATACACAGACAGGTATACACATGCATGCATATGGATACCGAATACAAATGAGCCCAGCGAACACATGTGCATGTAAACACATACACACACACACACACACACACACACACACACACACACACACACGTCTGCGCGAACGCACGCAAACACCCAAGTATCCATAAACATTCAATGAAAACATCACCAGAAAAAAATGTGATTTCAGAAGAGCGGGTATAATATATTTTATGCCAGAGACTTTGCTTAATTTTTTTGGCACAAAATTGTAGCATTTATATTTTAACCCTTGCCTTGTTTACATCGCCATAAATATATAATTAGGCAGGAGGAAAATGTTAGTTTACCGTGTGCTGGTCTCGTAAAAGAGGTGGTATAGCCATCACCCCTTTACCCACCGGAGAGTCTCTCTCTCTCTCTCTCTCTCTCTCTCTCTCTCTCTCTCTCTCTCTCTCTCTCTCTCAAGGGTGGTTTTGTTGAAAACAGTAACGAAACAAAATCATGTTTTTTTTGTTTTTGTTTTTTTTTCTTCAAAGTATAAGCCGGATCCTAGTAGCGGCAGGGGCCGGCCCACTAATCCATCAGCCTCAGAGTCTCTTGTTGTAGCCAGGAGAGTTGCTTGTTGAAACCAGGAGAGAACTGGGTCAGACCGGAGCCCCCAGCCCCCAGGGCAGCTGCAGCCACTTTCAATGTGCCAAACTGGATAATAGGTGATTTTCACAGGGATATGTCGTGATCACAAAGATTGTTTTCGTTGAAAAAAATTATAAGAAACTTAAGATTCTTTGTGAATGTAGAAAGAAATTAATTAAATTACCTATTAGGGCTGGCTTAGGCCCTTTCTGTTCCTTTGTATGCCAAGACCCACCCAAGGGACCAGCAATGTACAAGTTGGCCGTTCCAGTATATAAATGTATTGTTTGGTTTCGTTTCTTTTTTTAAAGCTGCAGCATGCTTGCATGCGTCGGCCTTGGTCACCTAATGGTTGATCTCCAGGGTGCTCGATCTCTGGCAGCTTCCCTATTTAGTTAATTATCCCTGAGGTTACAATCAATGACCTCCTTCCAGGTCTTTTTCGGTCTAACTTTTGCAACCCTACCTATAACATTAATACTTCTCATCTTCTGCACCCATTTATCATCTCCCATCCTCTCCACATGACCAGACCATCACAATCTACTCCTCCTCATCACAGCACCAATACACTCATGCCCATCCTACCTCTCAACTTTTCCATCGTAAACCTAGCCCCTCCAGGCCTCGCACTTTGGGACGCACTGTTCATCCACTTAATCATTGGAATTTCTCTACGTTTGAGCCTTTTAATATCGTCTTCCCTTACTGCCCAGGTCTCACTACCATTCAGCATTACACTATTAACACATCCGCATACAAAGATCCCTTAGCACAGAGGGAGAGCCCTCATATTGTCAGGAGAGGCAACAGCTCCCTGAACTTCTTCCTACCACTCCTCACTCTAGTCATAGAGATTCACTCCCTCAGTACGACGTCATTTTTCCCAAAAATTTTGACACCACTAGGTTTGAACAAAGGATGTACAATCGCTGTCGTAAAAAAATCCATCCACGGTTGCTCTCGCTCATTTCCACCCGCCAGTCACTGGCGGGAAAGTGATGGTGGTGACAGGGTGTGGATGGAGAGATGGTGAGGCGTCGTTGTGTAAACGCTATATACATGCATTTTGTGTAGAGTATAATAAAACTGTCGTCAGTTATGGCAAGCATTAATTATTCCTTTTGGCAGCCAATACTGTGCTTTAGGTAATTAGCAGTGTTATCTAAGAAGCTTTGGCAAAGGGGGCCCACATCGGGAAAGTAATTGACTCCTTAGTTTGGGAAAGCATTAACAAGTGTCCCATCAGTTGCATTTCGTAAAAACTAGGAATTAATAGCTAATATAGATAGCAATACAGTATCAGATGTTGACACGTGTATTTAACCACTTAGTCCTGCGGAAATTAAATTATTGCTTATGAACCCCATAAAAGCTAAAGTGATATTTGAGTAGTGATGGAGTTTAGGGGAAGGGTGTAAATCAGGACATGGTTAGAGAGGGACAAGAAAGCAAAGGGCTTTGTCTCTTATCCCTTTCACCTCTTCCATATCATATCTTTAGTGTTACTCTCCACACCTTACAGCATGATTTGCAGTATGTATTTCATTAGTGAACATGTCAGTGAATAGTTATAACCTGCTACTTACGTTAATGATAGTCTGTGCTTACCTTGTATGATGCCAGTTGATGAATAATTTTGCCATCTGCCTGTATAACCTATACTGAATGGAACACTAAAAATACATAAGCGTCCATAGACAAATAATATCATTTCCAGTGGATAAAGAAGGTCATTCCAAGTGTCACCATATGATATACTCCTAGGCCATACAAAGTTCAACTCTCAGGTTCTTTGCTAGTATTTTCCCAAACCAGGTAGTCAATTTTTTTCTCATTTCAAGGTCTCCGTTGGTTAAGCTGCATTCATAAGACTTTAATACTTAACCTATAATACAAGTATTATCTTCCAAAAAGTAATACTCCTGAACGAAAATCGAGACTTATCTTTCTCAATCAGTTTGTGCTTGTATACAACGTTTCCCCAACATTCCTCACCCTCTCTCCTCCCATGCATGACGCCTCTATCCTCCCTTCCTCTTCTGTCATTATATCAGGTTAAGTGAAAGTACGGATGATTAGAGAAGGGTGCATAAATGAAGGTGAGGGAAGGCTTGAGAACGACAGATTACAATAGAGTAAGGCATTTTAGTTTAGGTCAGAGTAGGCTAGTACAGTCATGGTAAGGCAACGTAGATAAAAAATGTATGATAGGGTAAGACATCTGTTAAGATTTACTGAATTGGAAAAGAGTAGATTAAATTAGGCTATAATACTGGATACTGGGTAAATATGTGTAGGGCATTTTCTCTGGATAAAACATGATAGGTCGGATCGGATGGATCAGGAAAACGCTGGGTTACTGATCGTAAAGTCTTCCCACACTAATTTCCCTCATTAGAATTCCCTCCCACAAATTTCTCCAGTGAAAATTTCACCCATCTGCTACGTCAGCATAAATCACCCTCCTTCCCGTCCTCACTCATACAAACAATTCTTCCTTGGAAAAAAAAAAAGAAAAAAAGAAAAAAGAAAGAAAACACCGACAAAGGAAACATGAGAAAGTTTAAAAGAAAAAGTACTGTATCAAAATGAAACACGATGGTTCGTAAAAGAAACAGCGTTGAGTAACAGCCTGAAGGAGAAAAGACACAAGCAGAGACAGAACCCAGGATTTGTCGATGCTTCTCCTGTGGGGGATTCCTCAGGAATAACAGAGATTTTTCTTTTTTTGGGCTACGAACCTCATGTCCGAAGGCCCAGGTTATTAAGCCAACCATTTTATTGTACATTTTTCTTATGTTTTAGTTTTTATATTGCTATTAAAATTATTTCTTATTATCGAGATCATTAACCCGCGCCGTCCCGAGGACGTACTTCCACGTCCTCACGTTTTGTCACAGCTAATCCCAAGGACGTACTTCAACGTCCTGCAATTGCAAGGTTCATAATTTCCACAATTTTCAATTTTCGCGAGTCATTTTTGGTACGTATACACGGGACACCTTCCTCAACAAGATGCCAGGCAGAGACAATGCCTTACCCAGCATGACCTCCTCCCCCCCCTGCATGCCCTTTTCTCAGCAATTCACCTGTTATCAGTGACCTGGCCAGTATAGCCATGTCATGCCACGGTACGAAATTCAGGGCCAGAGTGATTCCCCAATCAATGACTATGTGGAGGACAAACTTTACATAGCATTAGAGGAAGAAACAGTTAGAAATGATGATCAGGTAATGTGGCAAAAAAAGGTCAGGTATTAGTGAGTGAAACAATGCTTATAATGCCTATATTACTGCTTGAAAACCAATATACTCTTGTACTACATATAAATTCATAACAGTAAATAAATAAATACCATTTATGAGTGGTGTGAAATAGTTATCCTCCCATAGAACTCGTTTTCTTTGGTGCCAGCCTGATAGAAAACCCAGTAAGGTAAGGAGGCTCTCCTACCTGTAATGAGTATTTTAAACCTCAGGTGAGCGATTTCTCTATGAATTTTCGATGTTTCTCACCAAAAGCGAAAGTTTTAGCAAAAAAAAAAGGGTCGAAAAATGGTCGGGATTGGGGGGTACCAGTGGTCAAAAAGTGGTCGGGACGGGGCGGGTTAACTATATCGAGTTCATTATGTACTGTATATATATATATATATATATATATATATATATATATATATATATATATATGTGTGTGTGTGTGTGTGTGTGTGTGTAATATATTATATTATATTATATTATATTATATACACGAAACTAATCTAAGATGCTAACACTAATAAACCTAGAAAAGAATTGCAATCCTGCACTAACCAGTAGGTAAACCTAACTAAAAGGCTAGAGTGCCTACACAAATGGGTAGCATAACTGGACCAACTGAACACCATCGATTGCAAGCATGTATTGCCTCGCAACATAACACGCTAAGCTCATCACATACTGCCATGTCATGCGTGGCACATATATTAATATATGGAACATCAATACGTGAAAGAGAAAAAATGAGTCCGGAACTAACCCTTTTACATCAGCTGTCAACTCAAGTTAAGAAAACTAAACAAAGGTAATCTATCTATCTACCTGTCTATCTATCTATATAGTGTATATATATATATATATATATATATATATATATATATATATATATATATATATATATATATATATATATATATATATTATATATATGTATATATATATATATATATATATATATATATATATATATATATATATATATATATATATATATATATATATATATATATATATATATATATATATATATATATATATATATATATATATATATGTTGTTACATCCCCGTTCCACATTGCCACAAGCTCCAACAGCAGAAATTCAGTACAAGAAGGAAGTTGCCCAGTCAGCTGTTCTTCCTATGGTCAGCTTTTCGGTGTACAGCACACAAGATAAGATCAGGCATCGTAAATAAACACTGGCTTCTTATGTTCACTGTCTTTATTTTCCAGATAATTACAATGAATGCTTTCCAACTTCACTTCACTTTTCTCACAAGCATTGGAGCTATACAAACTTTACTAACTACAGTTACACTTAATGCTCAACAACACTATTTTCACAAGTACCGATGATATACAAACTTCAGTAACACTTCACTGTCTGCCAACAACATTTCATTTTTGACGTGCACCGAAAATATACAAACTTCACCGACACTGCACTACAGTCAAACTGAACTGAAAACCAACTGAAACTCTCTCTAATGTCTTCCCCATCCTCGTATAAGCTTCCTATATTCCAGAGTTTTCTACATTTTACTAGAACAACAGTTGCCAACTCGGAGATATCCAAAACATGCCAGAGTTTCTTACACTGCACAACACTGAATAATTTACCATACAAAACCAAATTAAATAACAAAATTTAGCAAACAATCACATAAATGAAACATCATAAAGAAAAAGAGCACAAAAATTAATGCATAACTTACGAAACAACTACGCTCACAAACAGCAGACAAACTGGCAACTCTGACTCATACCGGAACTACGATACGGGAAACATTGAGAATCTTCTCAACTACCTGGCTGGCAAATCCCATTTCTTAACATTAACCCCTCCCTAGTCCTTTGTCGTCCCGACAAAACTACACAATACATACAACCATAATTAATCCTAATGAAACATCTAACTATACACAAAATAAACCCTCAACTTATCAGGTCTTCTCCTATGCCTCTTCTGACGACGTTCCTACTCTTCCACACAGTCCACTTCTGGAATGTCTTGGTCTTCTTCCTGATTCACTGCTTCCCTCAGGAAGCTGTCACCATCCTCTTGCACTTCAGCTCAATGGTCCTCAACATCCTCGTCTGCGGTGAAGCATGATTCCTCGAAGTCATCCCAGCTGTACTGTCCTGGCTGATGGTACTGCCAGAGATGGTTCATGTGTGCCACCTTTGTGCGAGACTTCATGCCTCCCTGAATCCGATACGTAACATCCGATAGGTGGTCCAACACAGTGTAAGGCCCGTCGCACAGGCACTCCAACTTCGGTGACTGTCCCTTCTTTCACTGAGGATTGTATAACCAAACTTGGTCACTATCCTTGAAGCTCACCTCACTTGCCTTGGCATCATACCTGCACTTCATCACTTCTCCTGAAAACATAAGGGCTCCCCGCACTTGATGATGTACCTCAGTCAGCCTTTCCTGAAGGTGCTTCACATAGCCAGTGGTGTCTGTAGGCAGCTTTTCACCAGGCGTTCTTCCCATTAACAAATCAACGGGTAAGCATAACTCGTGGCCCAACATCAGTTTTGCAGGGGCATAATTGGTAGACTCAAGGGATGTATTGTAGACCGACATGACATCAGCAACACAGGTAATATCTGGTCCCATCCTGTTTGTGCATCTACGCAGTACTTGGCCAGTTCTTGTCCCAGGTCCAGTTGAATTTCTCCACCATCCCATCTGACTGTGGTCTTCATGGGGTCATCCTGGTCTTCTTGATCCCCAATAACTTGCAGCTTTGCCAATGCCATTGCACTTGACATCTCAAAGGCTTTCAATCGAGTCTGGCATAAATATTTAATTTCCAAACTGCCCTCTTACCATTTCTATCCTTCTATTCGTGCCTTCATCTATAGCTTCCTTTCTTGTCGTTCTATAGCTGCTGTTGTAGACGGCCATCGTTCTTCTAGATCTATTGACAGTGGTGTTCCTCAGGGCTCTGTCCTTTCGCCAACTCTCTTCTTTTTATTCACCAATAATCTTCTAAGCTGTACATCTAACCCTATCCACTCGTACACTGATAAGTCCACCCATCACCTTTCCATTCGGTGCCTGCAACGTCCATCTCAGCAGTTACTTCAACAAACCAGGGATGAGGCTATGGCACACCTAGTGTCTGACTTGGCTCATATCTCTGACAGGTGTAAAAATAATCTTATTGTTTTTAATGCATTAGAGATTCACTTTTTACACTTATGAACTCATCAAAATCTTCCACAGGAGTACCCACTAATGTTTAATAATATCCAGCTCAATCCTGCATCATCCTTGAACATGCTTGGAGTTTCATTCACACGGGACTTATCTTGGAAAGATCATGTTGCATCTCTTGTAAAATCTGCTTCCAAGAGATTGGGTGTGCTAAGCCGACTCCATGCCTTGTTTACTCCTGGACAGTTGTTGACTTTATACACGGGTTTTATTCGCCCCTGTTTAGAGTACAACTCTCATATGTGGGGAGGGTCCCCACATACAGCTCTTTTAAATAGGGTGGAGTCAAAGGCTATTCGTTTCATCAACTTTCCTCCTATTACTGGCTCCCTTCAATCTTTGTCTCTTCACTGCACTGTTGCCTCTTTATATCTTTTCTTTCGCTACTTCAATGGTCACTGCTCCTCTGAACTGTCTGCTTGCATCCCTCCACCTGTGCGATGGGCACGTAGCACCCGCCTAGCAACAAACTCTCATCCCTTTGCTGTCCAACTCTCTAATGCAGGAGTTAACCATTACTCCCAGTCCTTCATTTATGCAACAGGTCAACTCTGGAACTGTCTCCATCTGTCTTTATTTCCTACCTCCTATGATCTCTAGTCTTTCAAATGCAGTGTGTCCATGCATCTCAAAATGAATGGATCTTGAATTTGGCTCTCTTTTGTAATGTTTTTGTTTCTTTCCTGGAAGGAATGTTAATGCTGGCTCAGCCTTTTGTTCCTTCTTCTTTGCATAAAAAAAAACATTCACGGAACACAGGAGACTCGAAGTTTCTACCCTAGTCTGAATATAGCTCTTGTGGCATCCAAAAACGACAGAAGAACTGGTCAACCAACACCTAAGGAACAGTCACAGCCTCTTGATCAGGGATGGAAAAGGCTTCTGGCCACTTTGTGAGGAAGTCCATGGTGACACATATTTACCGGTTTCCTCTTTCAGTGAGTGGCAAAGGTCCAGCAATGTCCACTGCGACTCTTTCCATCGGTGCACCGACTTGGTACAGCTGAAGAGGGGTGCAACCACGTTTCTTGGGTCCCTTCTTGGCACAACACACATGACAGGCCCGACACCACTCTTCAACATCCTGACATATGCCAATTTAGTAGAACCTCTGTTGCAGCTGGCTTAGAGTTTTCTTCACTCTCGGGCGCCCATTAGTGATCTGGTTATGAGATGCATCTGAGATCTCAGACCTCATCTCCTTCAGAACCACCAGTTGCCAATACTTGCGAGGATTTCAGGTGTCTCCCACTGAAGATCCAGTAGTCTGTTGTTCAAACAAAGAAGGTCCCACAGACTCCAATAACTCTTGGTCACAGGGCTTAACCTTGAAACTTCTTCCCAAAATGGTCGCACTGTACTCCGCTGCAGCCCCTCTAGCACTGGTTTTAAATCTGCATCCTCCATTGCATCCTCTTCAGGTCTTCTTCATCTGACGCTGGCCCTGTCACAACAGTACAGCATCATTTCTTGAAAATTCCCATTCCTACTACATTGCTTGCCATCTGTTCTTCCGCCTCCTTGCACACTGTTCATCAATTCATTAAGGTTCTCCTGCATATACTCAGTGGTGGGGCTTCTTGAGAGAAAAAGGCTGGTTGTGGCCTCTCGTCACCAGCCTTCATTAATGTACTGTCATCCTTCTTATTTGGACAGTCATAGCTGAAGTGTCCCATCTCACCACATGTCCAACACCTGTTTGTTGCAATCGTGATTTTCCTTGCACTGTTCCATTCTTGCTCTTTCTTCCATCTGTAACAATCTACTTTCTTATGCTCTTTCTTCCATTTGTAACAATCTACTTTCTTATGCTCTTTCTTCCATTTGTAACAATCTACTTTCTTATGTCCTGGCTTCCCACAGAACCAGCAACTTCCTATGATCTTCTCCTGTTCTCTCTTCCACTTGTTGCAATCCATTTTCCGATGTCCTGGCTTTTCACAGTACCAGCACTGTCCTTCAAATTTGCCATTTCCCATACTTGCGCCTTTCTTGCCTTGATCCTGCACTATGGATTGCCTGAAAAGTGGATGTACTGGCCCTGACGTAGGACTCAAATTCTAGAGCCCTGGCTAGTGGTTCTTGCATGCTTCTTCCTTGTGCCTACTTTACTTGCACTTTCAACTCTGCACTATCAACAACATCAATGAGCTGGTCCCTCAGAAGAATAGCCAACAGGTTAGGTGCTGCTCCAAGGTATGCCTTGTATGCCATATTCTCCAGGTCATGAGCAAGCTGCTGTAGGGATTCTCCTCGAGCCCATACAGTGATCCAGAATCTTGCTCTGTAAACCTCAGTCTGGTACATGGTTCCATATCTGTGCTCCAGCACTTCTACAAGGGACTGATAACTGTTAATCTCCAGCACTGACATCCGGCCCAGAACTTCCATTGCGGCACCCTTAAGGCTAGTAGCAAGCTGCACTGCCCTCTGCCTATCATCCCAACCATTCTGATCTGCAAGTAACTCAAACTGTGCACAGTAAGCTTCCCAAGATACTCTATCATCAAATTCCTGAGGTTTCTGTTTTTATTGGACCCCCATTATATCCATACACTTCACTGGTTTGGGGCATAAAAACTGGGGCATCATAATTAAGTCCAGGACTAAAAACTTCTGTGTTCTGATTATTCAACCCTGTAATGCTACCTTTAGATGCTTAGGATCCGTGAAGATTCACCATACACTGTCCATTCCTTTCATATCCTCCCTGTACACTAACCTGAGGCTCAGCAGTGCAATATTTCTCTACAGCCTCAATTTACTCACTGATTATCTTCACATGGTCGACTACATGCTTCAACTGGGTATCTGCATGCTGTCTGCATTCCATCACTATTCCCTCACTAATCTTCAGCTAGTTGTCTACATGCTGTTTGCACTTCGTCACACTATTGTTTACCTCATACTACTGCTGCTGTAGCGCAGCCTACACTTCCACCTTCAAATGTTGCTGTTCCTCCTTCATTTCCCCCATGATTGCATCTAGCTGTCCTTGCACTCTCAGTTGTACTTCCCTTTGTTGTTCCTGTAATGCCTCTTGAAGTTGTTCATGTCATTCTTTTTGCTCTTCACTTTGTGCCTCTAACTGTTCACTCTGTGCCTGCAGTTGTTCTTTGATTTCATTCCCGAGATCTTTCTGTTCTTCACTATGGGCCTGTAATTGCTCTTTTAGTTCTTTCTTTTGTGCCTGTAATATTTTCACAATTGTCACCAGGGACATTTCCTCCCCCTGCCCAGCCCAAGACCTTGTCTGCACACCTTCTGCTTCCATGTTGATGGTTAGACTCACTGGAGCCTTTAATAATCCACACTTCTGACACCAGTATTGCATCCCTGTCCCACACTGCCACATGCTCTGTCACGGGATTTTTGTGGTTATGCAATATTAAAGAATAATATTCAATAATACTTGAGAACAGGACAAAGAATTGACTTGTGAAAATCAAGTAATATTTGATACTTTATTCCGGCTTACTTCGCCGATTCTCTAAGGACGAGAATTTATTTACTTTCTCAACAGTACACAGCAGAGACTAATTACTCACAAATGTTGTTTGTTAGTTCTGCTAGCCTCACGAGAAAGTGACTCCACCACTGACAATCAATAGCTAATGCTCTGAATGATAAGCAGGTTCTTGCTGGTGCATTAACTCCAAATTGCACAGTGGATTTAAGTTAATAAAAAGGACTGGGCTAAGTACCAGTTATGAATAATGCAAAGCGTTTATGCAAACTAGGAGCTATAAGTGAAATAAGCTTAATGTGGAGATATAAAACCCGAGTTTACATTACATTAAGCTCAAGAAAAAGAACTGTTAATTTATTGATTACAATGAGTTAAATTTACGTTACATGTTTCAAAATGAATTCAAAATA
Organism: Coenobita brevimanus; assembly: GCF_032717465.1. Lineage (NCBI taxonomy): Eukaryota > Metazoa > Arthropoda > Malacostraca > Decapoda > Coenobitidae > Coenobita > Coenobita brevimanus. The sequence continues at coordinate 18,100,548 of NC_137053.1, read as the reverse complement.
AGGAGAACACACTCACTCGCTCACTCAAAAGCTAAACTCGTAAACCTAGGAAAAACGAAAGGAAAATACTGGTCAGAGGGTGGGCTAAGCATGATGAACTGGGCGTCGTTGCTGAGGAAGGACGCTGCCACACATGCTGAACCTCTAGCCAATTCATGCTAGGTGGGGATTCAGGAACTCGCTGTACACACGCTGCTCCAAGCTGGGCCAACGAACCTAGTCCCACGGCACTCTAATCTTGACTGAATTCAAACAAGTGAGGCGAGGGCTGAGACCAACCACTAACTGGTAATGGCTATAAGTGAGCGAAACACGCCCATAATAAATCACTCAGTGAAAGCGCTAATGTCACGTGCAAGGACGATCACTTATGACACAGTGAAAAATTGTTCTGAAAACACTCTCAATCGGGTGAATACGTGGCGGTTGACTGAGTGATACTTATGGGAATTCACTAGAATTCGCGGTTTCCCACCAAAGTTCAATGTCACGAGTTTATTTAGATAGAGAATCGCTCCAACTCGTGACATTACGCCCCATCAAAATCAATTTTCTTTTTCCTCAGAAAAAAAAAAATCAATTTACATACATATAAATCCTAACTCAGTCACACAAGATTCACACTGTGATGTGTGTGTGCTATCCTGCTACAGGAGAAAATCACAGTCGCCAGTGAGCGAAAAAACTTCGTATTTACGTTAATAGAAGCAAGCTTGAGGGAAAAACTCCGTTACAATGGTGAAAAATCCTGTACTCAGGTCAAACTGAGTGAAAAGTTTGCTACATTTACATTAACAACTAATTGTTATGTAGTGTGATGTATGTAATACACGATGTAGATGTGACAGTTGTGGTGTAACTGTACCTACGTGTAAAATCATGTAATACAAATTTATAGTAAATAATGACGACGAGGCACAAGAGAAGAGGCGGCAACATGCTTCAGGGACAATCAGCTGTTCTACATGACAATGCTGCACCCACCAGCTGCACCTGCAAAAGTAATCAAGGTGGAGCATCAAAAGTGTCATTTCTCTCTCTCTGCCTAGCAATCAATACTTATGTTACAAAAAGTACACTATTTACATTATTAACCAGGAAACGTAGTCAAGGCGTCTCTGCAGGACATCAAACGCTGACCCAGTTTACTGGTTAAACCCTATACCTAATTAGCAAAAAGACTGGGCATTTGTGCAGGACATCAAACGCTGCAATTCGCTAAATTAACCAGGGAATGTGGTCATGAGCGAAAAGACTGGGCATCTGTGCAGGACATCAAACGGTGCAATTCGCCAATGGAACTCAGTTTACTGGTTAAATCTTATACCTAATTAACGAAAAGACTGGGCGTTTGTGCAGGACATCAAACGCTGCAATTCGCTAAATTAACCAGGGAACGTGGTTATGAGTGAAAAGACTGGGCGTCTGTGCAGGACATCAAATGCTGCAATTTGCTAATGGAACCCAGTTTACTGGTTAAACCCTATACTTACGATTAACATTAGGAAGCTGAGAATCCCTACGCAATCTCAGGCAGGTAACATTTTAACATCCACTGTGGGTGTGAACACTCATGTGGATAATGTGCATTCTCTGGGAATCCTCTGAGAGGCCCACAGCTTGAGACGTTCCACATGGTAATTCATACACAGCCTCGGATTGTCTCTACAGGGTTCACGAACTTCCCCCTTAGCTTACGGTACATGTGTATGTACAGGCCCTGGACATACTTTGTCCTATGGGGCCAACGGGTGAGATGTCAGGTCTGCACCCACTTCACCACTGCCCTGTCTCTCAACTGACTCAGAGATTATGGGTGTGGTTTCAAACGGCACAGGAAGAACATGTCCCTGATTAGTGGTACGTGGACACACATTGCAGGAACGGACAAAATTATCTATTTCTCGTCCCATCCCTGGCCAGAAAAAGTCAGCACGGATACGGCCCTGGGTCTTCCTTTTGCCCATGTGACCTCCTGAGGCTGAACAATGACCCCATTCTAACACTGCCTGGCGGTACTTTGTGGGGACGATGAACTGCAGTCGAACCTCACCCTGGGGTGTTCATGACTCACGGTACAGTCGTCCTTGTTTGCGAAGGAACTTGGCTTGACCTCCCTGTGAATACTTTATCACTCTACCCTTTTTTGTTTCTTCCGCATGGCAGCAAGTGTCTGGTCAGAGTGTTGTTCTTGAACAACAACTTGGCTACATATCAGATCTTGTGGCGATTCAACGGTCACCGGGGTGACACAGTTCGGAGCCTCAGCCATGGCTCGTGTTACTGTAGCTGAAGCCAACTGTCCTTGGCACTGGGAATATTGCCTATGATAAGGTCAAATAAAGGTTCTGGTATGACAACTGCGACTGTCGTACCAGTGTAAATTGGAGATGTCACCTGGATACGTGCCTCAGGGAACATTCTCGCTGATCCATCAATAAGGTTAGCTTGGATCTGTCGACCTGTGTACTGCCCAGGGCGAACTAGACTCTGCCTGACAGAGCAACCTGAGGAACCATCGTCTCTCAGGACCTTGACAGGAATGTCTCCCACAAACCCTGGCTGAACAAGGAAAGCACTGTCACCTGTGGGAGGGCCTGTGGAGGAAGCAGCCAGCCACTCATGAGGCTGCTGAATAACTGATGCAGCAAACATGGTGCCCTGAGAATTAGATGCTTGAGGGGTCGTACTCACTGTCGGGGGAGATGGAGCATTGACCTCCTATGGCAGAGTGTTCACTGTCACTGTGGGACTAGAGAACTGTGGGGGAGTACCCGTACTGGTAGGGACGTGACCACCGTGCTGCTGCTGAGGAATGAAGGCTGCATTCACCTCCTGCCTCCTATTCACTTGAGCTGGTGCTGAAAAGGATAGTCCCGATGGTCGGTTGCATGGCTGATACTGCTGCTGGTTAGGGTACCTGTTGTACCCCTTCCACTCAGGTTTCTGAGTGTTTTGCCCCTGGTCCTTCTTCTGCGGTTTTGGACCTTGGCCATTATTCTGAGAACGGCCTTGTTGCTGGGCTTCAGTCTGAGACGGTTTCCCAGATTTATCAGCTTTCTTGTTCCAGGTATGCTGCTTACGAGTTTAATACCCGTATGCAGTGAAGAATGCATCAGCCTTCTCCACCATTTGGCTGACATCCCTTACCTGGCAGATCTTAAGCTGAGCCATAAGTTCAGTAAGCCACTTTTCTAGCTGCATGCGCAGCACAAGGTCAATTATCCCCTCACGCGTGGAAGGAGTTTCATCTTTCTCCATCCACTCATCTAAGTAAGCAGTAAGCCGGTCAAGAAACTGAACGGCAATCTCTTTCCTGTAAACGCGCCCTCACGAACTGACTCTTGGCGTCGTCAACTGTGAGACCGTACGCTTTGACGAGTGCGGCCTTCATCATCCCATATGTGAGATTGTCTCCACGAATTCTGTGGAGAATATCAAGAGCATGGCCCTCAAACAAGCTAAGGAACTGGAGCTGCTTAACCCGCGCCGTTCCGGCGACGTGAATTAACGTCCGCACATGATGTGCACTCATGTCCCGGCGATGTGAATTAATGCGGCAACATTGCAAGGTCCCTAATTTGCACAATTTTCAATTTTTGTGAGTGATTCCGCGAGTGATTTTTGGCACTTATACACGGGACACCTTCCTCTATTCCTCTACAAGATGCCAAGCAGGGACAATGCCTTACACCGCATAACCTCTCCCCCCCCCCTGCACGCCATTGTCTCAGCAATTCACCTATTACCAGTGACCTGGCCAATAAAGACATTCAGGGCCAGAGTAATTCCCCAATCGTTGACAATGTGGAGGACAAAGTTTACACAGCATTAGAGGAAGAAACAGTCAGAAATGATCAGGTAATGTGGGAAAAAAAAGGTCATGAATGGTGATGAGTTAGTGAGCGAAACAATGCTTATATGCCTATATTACTGTTTGAAAACCAATATACTCTTGTACTACATATAAATTCGTACCAAGTAAATAAATAAATACTGTTTATGAGTGGATAAAATAGTTACCCTCCCATAGAACTAGTTTTCTTTGGTGCCAGCCTGTTAGAAACCCAGTCAGGTAAGGAAGTACTCGTACCTAGATCGAGTATTTTAAACCTCAGGTGAGCAATTTCTCTATGAATTTTCGATGTTTCTCACCAAAAGTGGATGTTTGAGCCAAAAAAAAAAAAAAAAAAAAAATGGTCCAAAAATGTCGGGACTGGGGCATACCACTGCCCTAGAAAAAGTTGAGATGGGGCGGGTTAACTGCATCATCCAACTGGTAAAGCTGAGCCATGTCTTCAAAACGAGCTATGAATGGCTCGATTTGCTCGCCTGCCTTGTATGGAGGAAGAGCGCTTGTGGAGCTTGGGCCAGCTGCACCAGATGTCAGAAGCCAAGGAATCTCGCTTGAGCTTCAACATTTCAAGTTCATGTTTTTCGCATGCTTCTCACTTGGCACGTTTGTATTCTCATTGTTCTCGCTCGTATTCACATTCTCTCTCACATTGTTCTCGCTCATATTGACGTTCTCTCTCATGTTGTTCCAACTCGAGTTGACGTTCTCTCTCATGTTATTCTAACTCGAGTTCACGTTGTTTTTGCTCGTGTTGATGTTCTCTCTCGCGTTCCTCGGACTGTTCTCGCTCATGTTCATGCTGTTCTCGCTTGTATTCGCTCTGGATTCCACGCTCTTCACGAGCATCATTCTCGCATTGCTGCTCGTGACTAAGCTGAGAGAGGACATAATCCTTTACTTCTTTGGGGTCTGTCAGCCCCATATCTTTAGCTTCCTGTACATAGACGTTGGTAGACATGATGCTAAGTCAATCTAAGTGAACTAGAGACTAAGCCCTGACTGCTATTTTGCAGAGAAGATGCCAATAATCGAGAATAGAGAATATAGGCACAGGTTAATGGTGACCAGTTATACGTAGTTAGACTGGTAAAGAAAGAAAATTAAACAAAACACTGACTGTGAAAACTATAACTTAAAATTGATAAAAATGAATTAATAATCACCAGTAAGATAGTGCCTTTAGACTTTAATGATAAATACCTAAGTATGAGTGAGCGAGTATTGTCTCGTGAATAACTTTAGAGTTAGGAGTTAATATCCTGGAATGAGGTCGCCAGATGTCATGGGGTTTTTGTGATTATGCAATATTAAAGAATAATATTCAATAATACTTCAGAACAGGAAAAGAATTGACTTGTGAAAATCAAATAATATTTGATACTTTATTCTGGCTTACTTCACTGATTCTCTAAGGACGAGAATTTATTTACTTTCTCAGCAGTACACAGCAGAGACTAATTACTCACAAATGCTGTTTGTTAGTACTGCTAGCCTCACGAGAAAGTGACTCCACCCCTGACAATCAATAACTAATGCTATGAACGATAAGCAGGTTCTTGCTGGTGCATTAACTCCAAGTTGCACAACGGATTTAAGTTAATAAAAAGGACTGGCCTAAGTACCAGTTATGAATAATGCAAAGCGTTTATGCAAACTAGGAGCTATAAGTGAAATAAGCTTAATGTGGAGATATAAAACCCGAGTTTACATTACATTAAGCTCAAGAAAAAGAACTGTTAATTTATTGCTTACAATGTGTTAAATTTATGTTACATGTTTCAAAATGAATTCAAAATAAGGAGAACACACTCACTCGCTCACTCAAAAGCTAAACTCTTAAGCCTAGGAAAAACGAAAGGAAAATACTGATCAGAGAGTGGGCTAAGCATGATGAACTGGGCGTCATTGCAGAGGAAGGACACTGCCACACACGCTGAACCTCTAGCCGATTCACGCTAGGTGGGGATTCAGGAACTCGCTGTACTTACAGTGCTCCAAGCTGGGCCAACGAACCTAGTCCCACGGCACTCTAATCCTGACTGAATTCAAACAAGCGGGGCGAGGTAACGGCTAGAAGTGAGCGAAACACGCCCATAATAAATCACTCAGCGAAAGCGCTAATGTCGCACACAAGGACGATCACTTATGACACAGTGAAAAATTGTTCTGAAAACACTCCCGATCGGGTGAATACGTGGCGGTTGACTGAGTGATACTTATGGGAATTCACTAGAATTCGCGGTTTCCCACCCAAGTTCAATGTCACGAGTTTATTTAGATAGAGAATTGCGCCCACTTGTGATATGCTCCAACAGCAGTAGTTCAGTACAGGAAGGACGTTGCCAATTGAGTTATTCTTCCTATGGTCAGCCTTTCAGTTTACAGCACACAAGATTAGATCAGGTGTCGTAAATAAACACTGGCTTCTTATGTTCACTGTCTATATTTTCCATCTAAATACATTGAATGCTTTACAACTTCACTTCACTATTCTCACAAGCACTGGAGCTATACAGACTTTACTAACTGCATTTGCACTTAATGTTTGACAACACTATTTTCACAAGCACTGAAGATATATAAACTTCATTAACACTTCACTGTTTGCCAACAACACTTCACTGTTTTCACAAGCAACGAAAATATACAAACTTCACTGACACTGCACACACTCAAACTGAACTGAAAACCAACTGAAACTTGCTCTAGTGTCTTCCCCATCCTTATATAAGCTTCCTATATTCCAGAGTTTTCTACATTTCATGAGAGCAACAGTTGTCAACTCGAAGATATCCAAAACATGACAAAGTTTCTTATACTGCACAACACTCTAAATTATTTATCATACAAACCCAAATTAAATAACACAGCTTAATAAACAATCACATATATGAAACATCATAAAGAAAAAGAGCACAAAAATTAATGCATAACTTACGAAACAACTACGCTCACAAACAGCAGGGAAACTGGCAACTATGACTTGTACCTGAACTACGGTACGGGAAACACCGAGAAATTTTTCGACTATCTAACTGGCAAATCCCGCTTCTTACCAATATATATATATATATATATATATATATATATATATATATATATATATATATACAAAAGTGAAATACCTCGCCCAGCAGAAGCATTCGACTGTATTTGTCCAGTACCTGTCTGTGCTGCACACTTGCACTAATCAATGGCTGACTCCCTGGCAAGGCACTTGGTTTTATATAAAGGACATCAGTATATGAAATAAAACTGTCGAAGCAATAACTCTTTCAAATACTTCAACTGTCTACCATTATTAAAGAAAACAATATATGTAGAGCCAGATACAACAATACCAAAAAAAAAAAAAAAAAAAAAATCACCCAGGTCAATCCATTCTCCCTTAAGAATGTTATAAATTTATCAGTCATAACAATATCCCCATCACTCAAGTTGGTGAAAAGAATGAAGGGGACAGCTGTTGAGCTGCGGTAGTGTATGCATGAAGCGCATTCAGGGATAAATTGCCGACAGTGCAGGAAGATATTACCGACAGACTAGAGAGCACGCAGGAAGCGCATACCTCCGCCAATGTCATTACCATTAAACAGGATCTGGATCTGGATCCATGGGTATAGGATCCGGATTCGGATCCGCCCCCAAATTTAATAAGTTCTTTCTTGGTCCATGACTCTCCTTTCCTCAAAATTTCATTGCAATTCACTAAGACCTTCTGGAGATATTATGCTGGATATTCCGGATCCGGATCCGCATCTGGCCAAAAATTTAACCATTTCTTCTTTGGCTCATGGCCCATCGTTCCACTTAATTTCATCAAATCCGTTCATAACTTTTTGAGTAATCATGCTAACAAACAAACACACAGACAAACAAACCATTGCAGGGTAAAACATAACCTCCTTGGCGAAGGTAATCATGTCACACCACAGACTTCACAGTGCGGTGGAAATTGTTTCTTAGTATATAGCAAGATATGTGTGGAAACGCACGATTCATATGCAAGCTTGCCATTACTCTTCTAGACATCTGGGATGGTTGGCTGAATCCCAGTCGCAAAGGAGTGGCTTACAAGTTGGAATATTCAGTCTGATCCACAGACCCTGCCACTAAAGAGTTATTGACTGTTTTATGAGAGAGACAGTATATCACAGATCATGAGAAACGTCCCAAGACTCTTGAAGCTCTACAGCTGATTTTGCAAATACAGTAAGTCAGCTTGATCAGGTATCCAAACCAGTGTGAAGGACTTTTTGCATGACAGCTGATTTAGCAAATACGGTAAGTCAGCTTGATCAGGTATCCAAACCAGTGTGAAGGACTTTTTGCATGAATGCAGTTTCTTAACATTGCGACCCTTGATCTAATGAAAATAGATAGTGCAAGAAGCAACTACCTGTAGGGATGATTAGAGTCTGAATAAATGAAAAATGAGCCATTCTGAGAATTCAGACCATAGCCTACGGCAGTGTCAATAGTAAAGAGTTGAAAGATAAACAAAGATGTATAAGTCAGCAACCAAAAGTTCAGGACATATTCAGTGAACCATGCACTAGCACCCACACATTCATTCGACATGGAGCCACTGGTGTACAATTGATGGGAACCCAAATGACACCTGATGATGTTACGGAACATGTGGTGGACTTCCATCTCCGGTGCCATCTGCTTGTGGGTGCAATTTGTGTATGTATAAAGCAACTCAGTAACCATTATATATTCTATACACTTAGTAGTGTTTGAACTGTGGAGGATCAGGGAGATACTGCAAGTGCGTCTCCTGTTAACAAACAATGTTTGGCCCATGTATGGATAGGAAGAGTGCTATATTGTGCAATATTATTCATTCCCAAGGCCCCTACAATTCCACTAAAACACAGTGAATGCGATGGTATAATATTTACGAGGGGATCATTGTGCATTGCTTTTAAATGTTGCCTGCCCTCAGGTGAGCGACCACTGAGGGACGTATCCCAATGCCTGCAACTGTAAACCTCCATATTTTCACCAATGACAAGGCTTGCAGACTTCCCTAAGGAAAAACTGCTTCATTTCTTCCTGCTGGAGAAGGAGTAGGAAGTACAGTCGGCATCAGAAGTCTTGTTGCCTTGATTGCTTTGCTTTTGGTGAACTGAAAATCTATGTGCTGAATCTCCTGCAACCGACACTGATAACAATATTTAGCTATAGATGAATGTCATAAATGTTGTTTCTTGCAGGTCCACCACACTGATCTTCTAAGTGCATGAAGAAAGGGACCTGAGAGGCGACAAGACATTTAGTGCCGACTGTACGGGGCTGTTGGTAAGGGTGGTCATATTAATCTAATTAGACCTGCCAAACTTCGGCTTAGGCCTTCCTGATTGAGAAGCAGTAGCAGCCTGAGAGTAAGTAGCAGCAACCGCGATATCAGAGAGTCTGAACGTACAGTACAGGAGGAGCTGGTAAGGGGGCAGAGTGAGTGGCAAGAGTGCTAGGGAGAGGGTCAGTTTGTGTCTTCAATGTGCATATCATGGGACGGGACACAACCACAGATGCATGAGAGATTTTTATGCCTGGGAGTAGCATGGAGCTCCATCACATTCTTCATAGTGTCATAAAAGGATATTCCTTTCATCACTTTCACTGTCTTTCTCCTCCATTCACTTGGGGCAGTCCCTCAAGGAAGTGGGAGGAGTGAGTACCCTTGCAGTGAAAGAAACATTCAGTTTCACATGTAAAGTAGTCTACATTATGACTCCCAGCCACACACTTGCCGCACTATTGAGTTAGTAGCCTGACAAGACTTTTCATGATGCCCATAGATTTGCCGTTTAGTACAACGAAGAGGGCTGAGGATGTAGGATCTGATGTTAACAATTTTTTAACCAACTTTTCCAATTGCAGAGAGAGAAACTTTGCCAAAAGTCAAGATAACTGTGGCTGTCCTCGTCCTCTTGCTTCTCCAAGAATCTAGTTATGAAATGAGCATTGATTACATCATACTGAGGAATTTCACGTACGATGTCTTCCTCCTTCATTACCATGAAGTCCCTGCAGGCAATAACACCCTTGCATGAAATTATGGAATGCGGAATCTTTGTATCGATATTGTAACAACGGATTTTGAGCAGTTTAACTATATTGATTACCTGGACAGAGTTGACAGTCTTTACGAGAAGGTCTTCACTACCATTTTCTTTTCATTTCTTCCACCTCACCAACACAGCTATGAATCACCTTCCTTAAGATTATTTACGGAAATGTAAACAGCGTACGAGTCTGACATCTGTCAGTCTACAGACATTAAATCCGGTTGACATTCATATGTTCGTCAGAACCACCTCCCCTTCTGCAGGGGGAAGGGATGGCAGGGGTGTCCACTGTTGTAACCATCTTCCTTTTTCGGGGGAAGTGGGAAGAAAGAGAAAGACAAGCAAAGGACATGATACCCAAATTAAAACACCTAAATCTGAGATTACCCTCTTAGAATACTCCCAGTAGGCTTCAGCTCAGTCATTTCACACCTCAGAGTCATCAGTAATGGAGACCCCTTCAGCGGTGAGGCAGCAAAAGTAGTCTTGGCAAACAAATATAGACACCAACTGTATCTGTAGACAAGATAATGAAGAGAATGAGTACTAGCCAACCTAACTTAACACACACCCTAACAGCAAACAAAAAACTACACCAGTGGAAAGCTCTACAGCTAAAGGAGAGCAAGACACACACATCCATACTCTTCACAACCATGCATCAATGTCCCTCAAACAGCGACTACAATGAGTGGCTTTAACCCTTCCATGGCTGTGGGTCTGGAATTTTCTTTGCACCGAAGGCTGATGTGGGGGCCAGTTTCTGAATTTTTGGAAATTGATTTTTTTCCTTGCCATACTGAAGAGAAAGTTCAGACTCACCTAAAAGTGCAAATCCCAGCTTCCTAGACCCATTCTATGACTTGCAATGGAGCTCGAAAGTTGCACAAATATTGGCAACCGATATCCACCGCCCAGAGGTACTGCCGCAGTGCAACTTTGCAGGTGTTGCTATCATTATTTTACCCCAAAACAATGCAAATGGTGCTGAAATGTTGCATATATATGAGACATGATGATATCGAATGATTTCAGTATATAACATGTTAGGAATGGCTGGAAAAACATTACTATGAATATTTTTTTACCTTTTTGATATAAAATATGTTTATGGTAGCCTACAGTAGTTTTGAGTTAATTTTTACGTTATCGTTGTGTCCATGCTTCGAAAAAGAAGTGAAAGGGTTGAATTTTCAGTCCTAAATGAGAAAATTGTCCGTCCTCAGAGGCTAGGCTCTCCCACGGGATATGAAAGTGGAGGGTCAGATCCGATTAGCAATATTGAAATTGAGTCGCAACTTCCAGCTCTCACACCACGTGCATGGCTAAAAATAGAATCGTAATGCAGTTTCAGAGATACGAACAAATCTAATTATTACGAATACAGAGACAAAGCAGAAACAAATACGTTTACAGACGGGGGAAAACGTATATTTTCCATAATAACACATTCACCATAGGGGTATTTGCCTTCTTAGTGTGACTGGTAAAATATATGGTAGAATACTCATTGATAGGGTTAGGCATATGACAGAGGAGCTAGTTGGAGAAGAACAAGGGGGATTTAGGAAGGGAAAAGGGTGTGTAGATCAGATATTTGTTCTAAGATGTTTAGTGGAGAAGTATCTAGAGAAGGGAAGGAAAGTGTACGCTGCCTTCATGGACTTGGAGAAAGCTTATGACAGAATAGATAGGAAAGGTATGTGGAAGGTATTAAGAATATATGGAGTGGAGGGGAAATTGTTGAGTGCTGTGAAGAGTATGTACGAGGGAGCTAGGGCTACGGTGCGAGTGGATGGTGAGCTGAGTGAGTTCTTTGATCTCAATGTGGGACTGAAACAGGGGTGTGTAATGTCTCCTTGGCTGTTTAATATATATATGGATGGGGTCGTAAAGGAGGTACAAGGTAGGGCAGTGGATGTGGGGGTGGCCTTAATGAATGAGGGTGAGATTTGGAAGATTCCGGTGTTGCTGTTTGCTGATGATACAGTATTGTTGAGTGAAGATGAATGGGAGTTGCAAGGTTTGGTGAATGAATTTGGGACAGTGTGTAGGAGGAGGAAGCTGAAAGTTAATGTAAACAAAAGTAAAGTTATGGTGTTTGAGAGGAATGAAGTCACAGAGTGTGCAGTGAGGTTGGATGGTGAGGATATGGAGAATGTGAGTGCATTCAAGTACTTGGGTAGTGTGATGAGTAAGGATGGAACTTTGGGGGATGAAGTACGTGAAAGGGTACAGCAGGGAAGGAAGGTTGTTGGCACACTGAAAGCAGTGATGAGAAATAGGGAGGTGAGTATGGAAGTTAAGAAGTCACTGCATGATGGTATTGTGATCCCTACCCTGACGTATGGAAGCGAGGCGTGGACCTTGCAAGGGGAACAAGTCAAGAGTGAGAGCAGTGGAAATGAGTTACTTGAGAGGAGCATGTGGAGTGACATGGAGGGACAGGTTGACGAATGAAGAAGTGAAGGAACGTTGTGGGGTAGATGTGGATGTGGTTGAAAAGATTAGGAGAAATACACTGAGGTGGTTTGGACATGTGGAGAGGATGGAGAATGAAAGACTGACTAAGAGGGTGTATGTAGGTGAGGTGGAGGGAGGGAGAGGAGGGGTAGACAGTGGATGAGGGGGAGGGATGGCGTTGAGAGGTATATGAGGGAGGGGGGGGGTGAGTTGGGGGGAGGGGAGTCAAATGGTGGGTGACAGAGTGACTTGGAGGCGTTTTGTCTGCGGCCACCCTTTGCGGGATTAGGGCGTCGGGCTATAGATAGATAGATAGATAGACCTTTCTTTGTTATTTTACCTTTTTATTTTCGCAATATGTGTTGCTGTTTCGTAAACAGGGTGGTTGTGTGTCTTCCAAGGGAGATAAAAGATTATATTTTCTGTCTGGGTCGAGATAATGGGAGTAACTATGTGTTTTTAGGCATGGCCATGGACGAAAAAATCGTACATCCACTTGTCACAGCAGCAGGTGGTGAGCTGACAGAAGATATGTGAGAGGGTGAAGTGAAGGTCAGTCTCATGTCCGTGGTGTTCGTTCACTTCCCGAAAGTTTTCACAGTTTTCTACAAGTCGCAGTGCATCGAATGATCTAAACCATTACAACAAACCTGAGGAATAGGTAAAGATCCATCCATCCATTGCCAGACGCCATGTATCCCAGACGGGGTGGCCAAGGGCTTAGAGTTAATTGTTTTACAGGGAAGGGCACTAATCTTCCACCAACCCCACTTTACACGTAGGGATGCCAACAGCATCTGGTGTTCCCAGGCGGTCACCCATCCAAGTACTAACCAGACCCAACGTCTTTATTCAAAGCCCACTCGAAAAAGAAATTTTATTTTCCTGAGCTAGACTGGGCAGCTGGTGGGAGGGGAGGGGAGGGGAGGTATGGAGAGGGGGAGGAAGGGGAGGGAGGGTATGGGAGGTATGGAGAGGGGGGAGGAGGAAAGGGTAATTTTTACTATCATATTTTTTGTGGGGGTTCGTGACCATTTTATTTTTTCCAATCACTTTACAATGGTTCATAACATCTATAAACACCAAAAAATATTGATTTTGGTGATTTTTGTACATATTTTTGGTAAGAAAATGAGTGCAAGCGGCGTATTTTCTTTATCGCCCAGGCCACGATGGGTAACTATTATCAACTTTGACGGGCCATAGCTCAGCAACTATTAGGCGTAGGAGGGTGGAGTTTGTGTTTTCAGGAGTGTAAATTCAAGCTCTATAAATCAGGCATAAAACTTTTAACCTCTGAGAAAGTCGAAAAATAGGCCTATTTTTGTTTTCTGGGGGGTAGTCAAGGCTGGAGAATTGCGTACCAGAGGGCTTAAGGTGAACTTTATGTTACTCATGATGATTTAATAATCTTATCATTTCACCTTAAAATAAAAAGAAAAAAAAATGCAGTGATATGAGGGCTTCAAATGGTAAAGATACCAAGACAAAAATGTACTTTTCACTTATGACTTTTTTGTTGTGTCTGTATTAATTCATAATCGTAAACAGGTGGTTGTGTGTGTTTTGCAAGAGAGGACAAAGATATTTTCTGCCTGTGTCGAGATAATGGGTGTAGTTGTGCTTGTTTAGGCATGGCTAGTAGCAAAAAAATTGAAAATCCACTCATCATAGCAGCAGGCTATGAACTGCTTGTTGGGGTGTATGGGAGTTTAGTGTAGGTCAGTCTGAAGACGTTCAGAACGTTCGTTCACTTCCCCCCAAAATTCTGCAGGTTTTTATAGCCCGCGCTCAAATGACGCCTGCCGCCATTTAACGGTTAAATGTCATTTGATGCCTGCAGCCACAAAGGGGTTAATAGTCCAGGCCTGATGTTTGGAAACATCGTTTACATCTGACGGTAAGCTAAATAGGTGCTTCCCTGTTTAAAATGTGTTTTGAGTATTTGGCTTACTGAAGAAAGCCATTGTCTTGGTTAAAAGTTTCACTCGGTATAACAAAAAATGCAGCTGCTAAACTGCTAACCCTTTTTCAACTGTTTTTATACCTTATGAACATAGTCTCCTTCCATTTATTTCAGTAATTAGATTCCCATCTATGTTTTGCTGCAGCACTGTTAGCTTTTATTTTATTTCTCGTATCATATTTATGTTCAGAGATAACTTTGTTTATACCCCGAAATGTCTCATCAGTATATATCATCATCATCATTATCAACCGTTGAGGTCCACTGTAGGACCGGCCTATCCCTACCGAAGCAGGGACGATACAGCCAATGTATCTCTACCCAATGGCTTAGGCTGTCTGGTAGAGACTGTATGTAGGGTGAGAAGTGTTTGTGAGTGTGACTGTAGTGCTGTAGTGGCTTTGGATGCGTGTGTAGTCTGTGAACCAAGTGTAATCAGCCTGCCTTAAGCTGATTGGGTGCAAGCATACCAGTATGCAACACTGGTTCAACCATAGCACCCCTTATGTCCGCCAAAGTAGTAAGTGCCACAGTGAACGCTTCCCAAAGTTTTTACAACTCTGGCGGGAGATGAACCCATATCCAACAGTGTGCAAAATGCACACACTACCACTGTACCACAGAGGCTATATATATATATATATATATATATATATATATATATATATATATATATATATATATATATTCCAAGGAAGGTACACTGTACACTCCCGCCAGCAGATAATCTTGCTCCTGACGATTTTTTTTTTTTTTTTTTTTACTCGTACCATGCGCTAAATAGTGATTGTCCATGTTTTTACAACTTCAGTTCCATCTAAATTCATATCCGGGCAAATATTTGTCAGCAAGTGCTGTACTGGTAAGACAATTCTCTCACTGATCTTCCTGTCTGTGTGTTGGTGAATCGGCACAGGTTTCTTCTTGGCTATTTGAACAAAGTAAGGAGGGTATCTCAAGTCAGTGAAGGATCTGAGGATGTACTTGTATTCACCTTTCTACAATTCCCACAGACAAATCCTCAGTGACCGAAGATATAAACCAGTTAGAAGATGTTCCTTTGAATTTCTGTCTATAGTTGAACAAAATGTACAAACTCGATTTGGTTAGTCAATTTTTAATCCTAGCCTACGAGGAACTATCGCTAGAACATTACTGTATTTACATTATCTAAACCAAACTTCATCTTCCGGTACTAACTTACTAAACTCATTAACCTCCAAAAGCTCTAAAAATGAATTTAAAAGGACATCACTTGAGCAGAGAGGAGGGGATCCATCGCCATCCCAATTTTCTGTCTGTAAAATAGTCAGTGCAAGTGAAATAGCAATTTGAAACACACATTTGAACCAGACTAAGTAGCTCACCAACAGCACAACAAGGCTGATTGCCACACTGCCACCTGACACGACAGATGAATGGTGTGGGGCAGGCTAGAAGAGGACACGCAGGGAAGGGTAACGAGACAGGAAATAATGTAAAATGAGAAGGACGGAAAGACAAGAGGAGAGGAGAGGAAACAGTTGGAGATATTACCAGGAGTAAAGGATTAACAAAAAGTGAGGGGGGGCGGGGAGAGACAGGAGGAGAAAAAGGACAATAAGATGGGAGAAAATAAGATAAGAGGAAAGTAAATACATTTAAAAAGGGTGAGGTAGGGAGATTCACAGTGAAATGAAAGGAAGTATAGGGAGAAGAAACCGAAATGGGAAGGAAGTAGGCGGAGAGGAAAGTGATATAGAAAGGCAGTAAGAAAAGAAAGAGTGAGAAATAGGGGGAAAGGAGAGAGTTGAAGGAAAGGGAGGGAGAATGTGACATAGGGAAGATAATGAGAGTAAAAGGACACATATGGAAAGAGATACAAGATGAAAAATATAGATAGTACAGGGAGGGAGAGGAAGAGATAGGAGCCAAAGCAAGGCAGTAAGACGAGAGGAAGGGAATGACAAGAGGCAGGGAAGGGCAGTACGAGGCGAGAGAGGGCTAAAAATTTTAGGAGAGGAATGACAGCAAGAGGTTGAACAGCGACAGAGAATGGGGAAAGGAAAGGCACTATGAGAAGTGGAATGTGAACGGATGAAGTAATAGTTGATTTAACAAGGAGGCAAAGCATTCGGGAAACGGAGAGATGGAGGAACAATTGGAGTGAGGGAAAAGGATGTCAGAAATGCAAAGGATGAATGTAAAAATGAAGTGAATTTTGGCCGAAAGGGGACAGCGGTAAGATACAAGAAAACCGTGGGACGTAAAAGCGGGAAAACTGAGATGAAAGAAGTAGAGAGTAAGGGAAAGGTAAAGGAAATCTGACGCAATCTGAAACATGGGATTAATAGGACTAGGAGAGGAGCAAGTTGGAGTGAACAGTGATAAAGGAAATATAGAAGATACAGCAGAGGTCGGAAAATAAACAGGCAAGAAACAGAGGAAGATGGAGCAACAAGAGTTAAAAAGAAAAGAATGAAAAAGGAAATACAAAACAAGAAGATAAGATTGAAGGAAAGATAGAATCCTGTGAAGAAAGAAAGAAATAGGAAGAGAATTATGGCCGGAAAACACACACACAGACGAGAGAGAGAGAGAGAGAGAGAGAGAGAGAGAGAGAGAGAGAGAAATCGGTGGCGACGTGAAAAGCAGAGGACAGAGAAGAAAACAGTGTATAACAAAAAAGATGAATTTCTGACTCTATCTATCTATAACCAGACGCCTAAATCCCGCAAGCAGTGGCGAGAGGCAAATCTCCTCCATGTCTCCCGGTCCCGTGCCATTTCGTTACCCTCCCCCCAACTTACACCTTCCTTCTCTCATATACATATTTACTCCATCGCTCCATCTCCTTCTCGGTCTTCCCCTCCCTCTCCCTCCCCCCTCCACCTCACTCACATACACAATCCTAGTTAGTCTGTCGCTCTTCATCCTTTCCACATAACTAAACCACCAGACAACCACATCCACACTACAACGCTCCTTCACTTGCTCATTGCCAGTGTGACTTTCCACGTAACTTCACATGCTATTCTTAGATATCTCATTCCCACTGCTCTCACTCATGACTTGCGTCCATCCAAGAAATCCAAGCTTCTCTTCCATATGTCAGACTGGGGATTACAATATTGTTGTACTTCTATGCCCAATTCCCTAATTCTTATCACTGCTTTTAATGAACCAGCAAGCTTTCTATGCTGTTGTATTCTTTCAAGCACTTCATCCTCCAAACTTCCACTACCCATGTACTTCAGAGGATACATATTTCCATTTCCTCACTATCCAGCCTCGCTGTGCATTCAGTGGTTTCATTTCTGTCAATGACCACAACTTTACTTTCTCTTACATTCACTCTTAGATTCCGTTTCTAGCATGCTCTCCCAAAGTCATTAACCAAACCTTGCAGTTCTCCTTCGTCTTCACTTAACAATACAATGTCATCTCCAAACAAAAGAACAGGAAGTTTCCAAACGCTCCCCTCTCTCATTAGGGCTGCTCCAACATCCAGTGCCCTACCTTCTATCTCTTTTATAACTCCATTCACGTACACATTAAACAATCATGGAGACATGACATATCCGTGTTCCAATCCAACATTCAGACAGAAAAATTTACTCAGTTCACTATCCACAAGTACTGCAGTCCTAGCGCCCTCATACTGTACATACTCTTCACGGCATTTAACAGCTTCCTATGTATTGCATAATCATATGCTTTCTCCAAACCCATGGAGGCAGCATACAACAATTTTCCTTTCTCTAGAAATTTTTCCACTAAACGTCTTAGGATGAATATCTGATC
This sequence comes from Coenobita brevimanus, assembly GCF_032717465.1. Lineage (NCBI taxonomy): Eukaryota > Metazoa > Arthropoda > Malacostraca > Decapoda > Coenobitidae > Coenobita > Coenobita brevimanus. The sequence goes on along the minus strand of NC_137053.1, from coordinate 18,082,403 downwards.
TACTGAACACATCTTCCTCCCTTCCCGAAATCCTCCGTTCTTCTCCAACTGATTCCTCCGTTACTTCCCTAACTCGGTCAGTAAGTATTCTACCAATACTTTTCTATTACACTAAGAAGACAAATGATCCCATGATTACCAAGCACTTCGTTTTCCCCTTTCCATTTGTACAAGCGAAAAATTATTATATCGGGCTTCCAATCCTTCGTGACTCAATCTTCCTCCCAGGCCAATCTACACATCTCCCATATCCATTCTACTACTATATCTCCTCCGTCTTTCAGCGTTTCACCACACACTCCATCATTTCCGGGGGCTTTCCCCATTTTAACTTTCTTCATTGCTTCCAATACTTCCATCCTACTGATTTCTTCCTCCCTTTTCATCCCCCTTATCCCAACCATTTCCTAGCCACCAATACTAGCGTTACTTTCATTTTCTATGTTTAACAGTTCCTTAAAATGTTCTCTCCATCTGCTATGATTTTTCTCCCTTCTCCATCAGCAATCTGCCATTTTTATCTTTCACCTCCCTACCACCTTCATTATCACCCTGTCTTACTCTCTTACTCCCAATTCAGATTATTTTCTTACGTTCCCGTCACTTTCCAACGGTGAAACATGGGGAAAAAATGTGGTTGCTAGGATTGAGAAAAAGATGCAAGGAAAAATCAGAGACTGTAGGACAAGGGTACGAAGAGGGGATATAAGGATACAGAGCACATGAGAAGGAAGGTAATAAGAGACAGGGGAAGGAGACACAGAAGTCAGCCAAGTCAGATGATAACAGAAACCAGAGAGACAGAGCCTATGAGAAGAGCATGAGGCAAGGAGGCCAGTTAGATGTGAGACATAAATATGACCGCACAAAGGAAGAAGAAAAATGAGATAACATTAAGGGACGTTGAGAGGAAGTGTACGCAGAAAAATAACGAGTATAAAACAAGATAATAAGGATGAAAAATGTAATGAAAAAGAAATGGAGAGATGAGGGAAACAAAATGTTCAAAGAGAGAGAAGTGAACATGGCAGGAACAAAGTAGAAAGGCAAGCAAAAGGCAATAGAACTGTTGGCTTCGTGGGCGTTAGTTGTACTGTGCAGCATGTGAAGACGTGTCTACAGTATGGGAAAACGATACGGCAAATACAGTAAAGCAGTTCAAGTCAGTCCCCATCCTACAGCAAAGGCCAGGCAACAAAAGTGACAGGGAGTACAATGCAGTGAAAAAAAAAAAAAAAATCATGGCATAGTCATAAGGTAAGATTTATGAAAACTTCTACAGTATCTTTGCATGAAAAAGGTAACATAAGGTAACACATTACTTTGCGGGAATGCTACTGCCTTTCCCATGGTCTCGGTGAGAGAAATACAGATTAAATTACTACTCATCCATGCTTATCTTTATTTTGGGATACACCGTTGGTATCTGTTCAAGGACTTTCAGATGTTAGTTTTGTACCATTGTGTATCACTCTGTAAAGCATTTTTCCATATGTTTACAATTTTACTAAAGAGGAAATGGTCATCTCACTTAACCGTAAATATTAGCTAGTTTGTACACATTTGCTACCGTCATCAAAATTCACAGCGTTCATTTTGAAGAACTTACCAATACCATTTCATCACAACTTCTGAATATGCAATGCATAGATTAAATCACCTAATAACATGGATTTTGGTAAGATTCAGTGGTAAACTTAAAATAAGTCATTTGATCCTCAGTATCTGTATCATTTGGGCCACTCTTCGATGTAGTACCTCTAGTTTCTCAAAAAAAAAAAAAAAAAAAAAAAAATATATTTATATATATAAATATATATATATATTTATATATATATATATATAGATTTTTTTTCATTCATTCATTGCCAGACGCCATATATCCCAAACGGGGTGGTCAAGGGCTTAGAGTTAATTGTTTTATAGGGAGGGGCACTAATCCTCCACCAACCCCACTTGACACATAGGGATGCCAACAGCATCTGGTGTTCCCAGGCGGTCACCCATCCAAGTACTAACCAGACCCAACGTTGCTTAACTTCGCTGATCGGACGGGAAGCGGTGTACTCAACGTGGCATATATATATATATATATATATATATATATATATATATATATATATATATATATATATATATATATATATATATGATATATATATTTTTTATATAAGTAATCTCTCCACTATCCGACGTAATAGAGCCAAAGGCATGTCTGGAAAGTGGTCCTGTCCGGATAGTGGGCACCAGCCTCCTGGACTTGTACTTATGGACCCCAACTCAGAAAAACACCTATACAACTCCCTCTGGACATGCATAGCACCTATTTAAGACCAAATCACACCAATAAAGGACATAAAAAACTGAAATACATGCAAAAGAACCATAAAATTAGGTTTTAGAGGTGAGTTTATACAATATTAAACATTCTGGGTACTTACAAGTACCTGGCTCCTGGAATGGTACTTATGGACCATAACTCAGAGAAATACCTCCCTACTGCACATGCATAGCACCTAATACCCTATTCACACCAATAAGGGACATAAAGGAGTGAAATGAAGTGTTAGAGGTAAGTACAGTATGGAAAATACAGTACAGTACAATATGAAACATTCTGGGTACTTACAGCAAGTCACTGGCCATCTCAATGAATAACCGCCTCCTCTCAGACTCTGACAGTAAGAAGGATTTCCTGAAGCACTTGCAGTACATTGTTCATGAAGTCTTGCACTGAACTTAGTCATTTGCACTCAGAAGTCCATTCTCTTAACACTGCGCACTCTTGACTTATTTATGCTCCATTGTAACTTTATGAAATAAGTGTTGCACTCTGCACTTAAAGTCTTTTGCACTCATAAATCCATTTCCTAAACATAACACACTCTAGTTAATTTTACCTACATTGAAAGTCTATTAAATCAGTCTCTTTTCACTCAGATTTCTAATTTCTTAACAATATGCACTGTTTTTCTTTCACTGCACAACACTAAATTCCCGTGTGGTCTAGTGGAGAAGTTCTTGCCGTTTAATCACTGTCAGAGTCTGAGAGTAGCACATGGAGGTGACCTGGGGTGCGTCGCTGGGTCGTGGTGATGGCGTAACCACTGCAGATGATTCTGAAGATAGGCACAAACTCATGTCGAGCGGTGACTCCACCGTGGCTGATGTGCTGGGCTGTGGCTCGGAGCATGAGGGCCTGTCTTGGGGAGGCAACGGAGTGGAGCCAGGCTGGGCACAGCGGGGGTCACGGGCCTAAAAAAGCTGTCAGTCGTTGATTGACGCAAGGAACGACGATTCTGACGATTAATGATGCACTGACTGAAAGAACGTACTTCCTCCACAAGTTCCAAGGGCCCATCTCCCTGTCGCAGTCCAGGTGTTCCAGGTAATCCAGAACAAACTCTAGGTGTTCCCAGAGCGCGCTCAGCTTGGGGATGGCTGGAGTAGTGTCATGCTGAGAGGAGTCCGCATCATCGTCGCTGTCCTCATCAGAATCTTCAAGCTGGGTACTGACACCTGCAACTGAAGATGCGATCTCGAAATCAGACAGGGTCTGATACCCAGGATTGCCCTTGTCGTCATCCAACCACTCACGCACTTCATCCACATCAACATCGTCCTCATGCACATGTAGACGTGCATGGAAGTCATCCACATTGAAACCTAGGAAATCGTGCTCCACATCCGTTCTGAGAAGCAGACGAGACCAACCATTTTCTAGAGTCTTGACAGGAACTTCATTCCATGCACTGGCCCAGTTGTAAATGGCAGACTTGATGTTGTAGCGGCGAAGGTTTTCCAAAGTCTGCTGGCCTCGCGTGTCCCGTCCCTCCCTGTGCTCAACCTCGTCCTCGAGAACAACCATCACTTCGTCCAGGAACTTCCGTTGGTATAGCCGCTTCATTGCCACGATCACTCCTTGGTCCATTGGTTGGATGAGAGCAGTAGTATTAGGTGGCAGAAACATGCACCTAATGTGGCCATTCTCAACCATCAAGTCCTTGTTGCACGGGTGGGCAGGTGCATTGTGGAGGAGAAGGAGGGCCTTTACCTGGTCACGTGGGATTCCCAGTTTCTCCGTCTGGTAATGTATGACCTTCTTGACGAAATGGCGGTGGAGCCAGTCTTTGAAGATGTGGGCTGTGAACCATGCCTTCAAGGAATTGTACCAAACAACAGGAAGGACATCCATCACCCCACGAAGACATCAAGGCTGCTTTGCATGGCCAACAATAACAGGCTTAAGCCGGTGCATGCCGTTGGCATTAGCACAACACAAAGCAGATATCCTTTGCTTGGAGAGCTTGCGGCCAGGTACACGCTTCTCCGTCTCCTCGGCTAGAGGGTTCGTAGGCAAAGAGTGGTAGAATAAACCAGTTTCATCAGTGTTGTAGACTTGACTGAGAGTGAGGCCCTCCCTGTAGATCAAGCCCTTCACCTTGTGCTGAAACTCCTCTACTCCATCCTCGTTAGCGTCCAAAGCTTCGCCATGAGACTTACGGTTGATAAGGCCATGTCGTAACTTGAACGCGAAGAGCCAACCCTCAGGTGCCTTGAAGTCTAGGGTGTCATGAAGCCTTGCGAACTTCTCAGCGGCAGCCTTCAGCTCCGTGCCATGCACCATCACACCAGCAGCACGTTGCTATTGATACCAAATCAACGTGGAGTGGTCGACTTCAGCAAACTTGGGAGTAAACATCATCTTCCTCTCCACAATGCGTTTGCTTTTCGACAAGAAGTCAGCCGTGTACTGCATGAGTTTGTCTTGGGATCTCTTGATATCAAACAAAGTAGATCACGCCAGGTTGAACTCACGAAGGATGCATGATGAAGACCATCCCACATCCACTTTTTCCAATATCTTCCTCTTCTTCTCCAGAGTCAAAACCACTCTCTTCCTCTTCTCAGGCGGCGGGGCCATCATCACACACAGGAAGAAGAGGCACGAGAGCAGCAGGAGAGCCTGCAGCAGGTAAGGCATCACCACAAAAGCGAGCACGTGGGCAGCCATGATGACAAGCGTTCACTCACGACAAGAGATGGGCAGTAAATGGGGAGGATGCAGGGGCGCTCTAGCGGACGTCGGAGGAATGATGCACCAAAACAAAGCTGTCCTGCGCCGCGCGCGCCAAGTTCAAATTACGGGCGGGAAAAAAGTCGGATTTTTTCAAATTTTTTGCGGCTTTTGGACCATTTTGGGTGTATCGGATCCCAGGACAATAATGTCCGGTAAGCGGGGATGTCTGGAAAGTGGGCGTCCGGATAGTATGGGGATTACTGTATATATACATATATATATATATATATATATATATATATATATATATATATCTAATGCAGTATAGTGCCCCCGAAAGCTCCCGGACACCCCCACAAGGAGCCCACAGAGGAGCAACGACAGCGCGGCAGGACTCAGAACAACAACAGCATAAGTCCTCCCGGGCCGTGCGCCCCTATGACCCGGAACTTGCCCGCCGCCACCATAGCAGGAATACTAGACTACCTTCCTGGTGAGCCTTCCTTAACCATCTAAAGGTGGACCTGCCTATCCAGCTCCTGCCAGCAACCCAGAGACGGCCTGTAGCCACTCACCCCTCGCTAAGGAGACGGCCTGTAGCCGCTCTAAGGGTTTCAAGGAGACTAGCCGCTCCCACCTTCGTCAGGAGATGGTCTGTAGCCGCTCTGAAGGTGTCTTCCTTGAGACAGCCTGTAGCCGCTCGCCCCTCGCTAAGGAGATGGCCTGTAGCCACTCTGAGGGTAATCAGGACACGGCCTGTAGCTGCTCCGAAGGTATTCTTTCTGAGATGGCCTCTAGCCACTCAAACCCCCTCCTGAAGGAGACGGCCTGTAGCAACTCCCACCTTCGTCAGGAGACGGCGAGTAGCTGCTCCAAAGGTGTTCCCCTTGAGACGGCCTTTAGCCGCTCCAAAGGTGTTCCCCTTGAGACGACCTGTAGCTGCTCACCCCTCCTGAAGGAGAAGGTCTGTAGCCTCTCTGAGGGTAATAAGGAGATGGCCTGTAGCCGTTCCTGCCTTCGTCAGGAGACAGGCTGTAGCTGCTCTGAAGGTGTACCCCTGAGACGGTCTGTAGCCCCTCCCGCCTTCATCAGGAGACGGTCTGTAGCCACTCCAAAGGTGCCTTTGCGTCTACTGGCAGCCACCCACTCTCCCAGGCCACAGCCGGTAGACGGGCTTTGGCGACGGCCCATAGCCACGCGCCCAGGAAGCCACGGCCAGTAGCCGAGCCCTACAGCAGGAGACGGCCTGTGGCCGCTCCTCCCACTGGAACTGACACCTGTTCCCTGACCCCCAACACAGAGGGAGTCTCGGGCCTAGAGGAGCATTGGAGAGGCCCCATAGTCTCCCCCGGCCTCTGCTCCCTACAACTGGCTCTGGAGGAGACCCACCTGATGGACCCAGATGCAGATCGGTGCCGCAGCCCCTTCCTGTCGGTGCCGCCAAGCCCCGGGGACCGCAGCCCTCGGGAACCCCAGACCGCCCCCAGAACTCCCGGGCGGGAACTCCCCACACCTTGATGGCAGAGGTCCTCATCCTCCATCAGGAGCCTGAATGACCGATTCAGGCAATTGTTCAGCCCCAGCCCTGAGAGCGCAGGACCCTTCGCCACCCACAGCCCTGGATGAGACCGGACGCCCCTGCGCGTGATCTCTTGGCCTCTGGATACAGAAGCCTCCGGTGGTGCCCAGCCCCTTCGGTAGCGGAGCTGTGCCGCCCCCCCGCCCGTGCACCTGGCCGCCACGGCGCCAGATTCAACAGGAGTGACCATAATTGTGCTGTGTCAGTGATCAAATGATGCAAAGGCGGAATAGTGAACTAACCCTCTAATGGAAGTCTGTAATAATACCAAAGTGGTGGAATGGATAATAACTACAGTGAACAGTGTATGTGATCAAGGGGTATAAGAGACAGAGCAGTGAGCTACCCTTCTGATAAGAGTCAATGATAATACCAAAGTGGTGGAGTGAGTGACAGAAACAGTTTAAACACAAATACAGCCACCCAGTACGAGTCGAGTCTAACGAGGTAAATACCTACCATCAGAAAATATTTCATAATACTAAGACCATAATCAGACCCCAGTGCCATAAGTAGCACTCCTCAGTGAGGAATAACCTTAACAACTCCACAAGCAAAGAAAACCTGGACTTTCCTAACAAAGGACACTCTGCCTCAGGTGCTATTCACTGTGACCCAAAACAGTATCCTGCATGATACTGCTACCATATTTAGACAAGAATTTGTAATTGCCCAGTGTACTTGTGCCTGTAACATCTACTCGTTCCCCTCTCCAACTGAGTGATACACGTGTAAGGTTGTTGCCTGGAGTTTTTGTGTCCTGCCTCTCTCTTATTTCTCTAAGCCCTGATCTCAAAAGAGAGCCCCGCTATATGCTAGGCATTTACGGGACGGGAAGCTGAACGGAAAAACACCTAGCATTACAATATATATAAACATTATATATATATATATATATATATATATATATATATATATATATATATTATACATTTTATATATATATATATATATATATATATATATATATATATATATATATATATATATATTTTTTGGTTACATGTATAAGAATGTATATATTTTTTGTGTATATTGTGCATGTATGCATAGTGCATGCGTGTCGCTGGGCGTGTGTGTGTGTGTGTGTGTGTGTGTGTGTGTGTGTGTGTGTGTGTGTGTGTGTCGTTGTGTATGCCAGCATCTACACACATGCCCTAACTATCGCCTTGTTGCCTGTTTAATGCGTACACATTTATGAAGTCTTAGGTAATTCTGTTTGCTCTCTTGATGCGGGTGTGACTAAAATTTTTAATATCAGTGACTTTTGGTGGAGCTAAACTGGTGACATAAAGATTTGTATTCACCAGCGATATTTATAACGTTTGGAGTATGGGGGAGAGATTAATTTGCTTGGTTCTTTTCTGTATATTTCTCGTCTGGCCCCCAGCTGCTTGTTGACGCATGCACGCAGCCTGTAGGTATATAAGGCAGAGAATTATGAATGGAGAAAGGGGAGTTTGACAAGAGCAGCCATGGAAGATAGATGTGTTGACACTGCCTGCGACCCATTGAGGGGGGCAAACAGCCAGCCACAGTCACCTGCAGCCCAGAAGGTCCAGGGGACCATGGTTTGGTTTAACATGCGGCGTCCCGTCGACGTGAATTAACGTCCACACGTTTTGTCACTGCCAATCCCGTTGACGTACATAAACGCAAATCAATTGCAAGGTTCCTGATTTGCACAATTTTCAATTTTCGCGAGTGATTTTTGGTACATATACACGGGACACCTTCCTTTACAAGATGCCGGGCAGGGACAATGCCTTACCCAGCATGACGTCCCTCTCCCTGCATGCCATTGTCTCAGCAATTCATCTGTTACCAGTGACCTGGCAGGTAAAGCCATGTCATACCACGGTACGAAATTCAGGGCCAGAGTGATTCCCCAATCAATTACAATGTGGAGGACAAATTTACATAGCATTAGAGGAAGAAACAGTCAGAAATGATGATCAGGTAATGTCACCAAAAAAGGTCAGGTATGTTGATGTGTTTCATGAGTGGAACAATCCTTATATTGCCTATATTACTGTATGAAAACCAATATTCTTTCGTACTACATATAAATTCGTACCAAATAAATAAATAAATACCATTTATGAGTGGTATGGAATGGTTACACTCCCATAGAACTCGTTTTCTTTGGAGCCAGCCTGATAGAAAACACAGTAAGGTGAGGAGGTACTGGTACCTGTATCGAGTATTTTAAACCTCAGGTGAGAAAATTTTTCTATGATTTTTTGATGTTTCTCACCAAAAGCAGAGGTTTGAGACAAAAAAAATATTTTCCAAAAATGGTCGGGATTGGGGGGAGTCAGTGTGGAAAAGTGGTCGGGATGGGGCGGGTTAATGTACGGGCGGGGTTTGGATTCATCAAATGCCAGGATACTGGCATTGATGTTTTTGTGCACCACCAGGCAATAATTAAGCCAAACCCATGGCACCTCCAACTCTTCCTAAGTGATGGAGAGCCAGAAGTGTTTAACCTGTTTGGGACCCCTAAGGGTCCTGAGGCCCGGGATGTTACTGGCCTGGGAGGTGTGGCCGTGCGGGGTTCTGCCCATGCACGGCGACGTCTCACGGCCCAGGGACGTCAGGCCAGGGATCCTAGGAGTCCTGAACAGGTAAATCTTGTGGTGGAGATGTGCCTCGTCATGGCGAAGGCTTTTCGTAGGAGTGATAAGGGGGCTTTGTGCATTCTTCTCCCTAAGATCTTTGAGGAAAATAGGATGCCCTGCCTTATCATCCTTGAGTGCTTCGTCCGCGATGTACACTCTATTCCTTGCCGATGGGAGCGTCAGGCTCGGGAGCCACGACCTGCTGCCTCTCGCACCATCCCGAGGAAATGGCTTAGGCTGGGGGCTCCCCTCAACAGGTGGAATGCTACCACGGTTACTGACCCGGCTATGGACGAGAATACGCCCCAGACTACCGCGGACGTCCACGACCCACCATCGATGACAGAGGAGGGGCAGGACTCTTCCGACATTACCTCCATGGCCGAGGATGCGTCGACTGGCTCCTCGGCCGGTGACTAGGTCAGTGGGTCGTCCCCTCCTCCAGTGGTGGAGGGCACCCCATCTCGCCCTCCCATCATTGACCTCAAGGATCAGCTAGACGTAGCCTCCTACTGACACCTCCTGGCCCTCAGCACCCACACCCAGTCGTACCAGCTCGGAGCAACGACCTATTCCACCTTATATGATCTGCTCTGGGCTGCCAACCACGGTCAGGAGATACGACCTGTGCTGATGGTCAGGGGGGAGGAGGTGCGTCTGGCCAATCTACAAGCATTCTACCACATGCTCCCTCCTCGATTGGTCCCCTAGATCGGCGTTTTTTTGTGCGGTGCGGGAGTTGGATGGCACTAAACATACACACGAGGCTGGCCTAATACCCCACCAGGAGGGTGATGGCCATTAAGCCTCAATTTAAAAAAAAAAAAAAATGGAGATAGAGTTTTTGTGGGATTGGCGTCGGGAGAGGGAGTATTTGGACTGGAGATCAAAAAGGGAGGAGAAGCAGTATTTTGTGAGTTGTATATATTTCTGAACATCTTTTCACTTCGTATCAACATCCAATCGCAAGTATTATTGTTATTATTATTATCTGTGGAAATCGAGTGCAGTTTAGTTATATTCATGGTACATGATTTTATTTCCTTTGTCTTGCAAGTTTGTTCCACACTTTAGTGTAATTATTCTGGGTATTATCAGGTGGATTGTTTTTCTCATTCTCTTGTGTTTTTTATCTCATTGTAAATATTGTAAATATCATTCGCTTGTATTACATTAGGTATTTTTCATTGTTTATTTTGCCCTTGCTTTCGTCAGCTACATTTACTTACATTCGGACCTGTGTTTCGAGATTAGAGTTAGTTTTTTTTTTTTTTTTTTTTCATCACATTACTACTTGTTCAGTTCCCTTTTCACTTTGTTTTCTCTCAGTTCTTACGCGTCACATTGTTATCTTGTGTTGCCTACTCCCATCTCGTAACATATATATATATATATATATATATATATATATGTGTGTGTGTGTGTGTGTGTGTGTGTGTGCGTGTGTGTGTGTGTGTGTGTGTGTGTGTGTGTGTGTGTGTGTATATTAATACAGTAACCCAAACTGAACTCATTACTCCAAGTGTGGATACACTACTGAACTACACAAGATGAGGATGATAATTTCGAATCTGGATTCATTATCGCTTTTCGCCATGATGACATTTTCTCTCTCCCAAGGACTGAGTTTAGCAGGATCCAAAAACAAGAAAGGGAATGTAGTAACTGTACAAATGTATAAGGACTGTCAATAATATTCCTAGTGAAATGGGCCAGACAATTATTCTAACATGTTTCAAGGTCACGGAGTCATGGCTTCTCCTTGCAGGCCTAGTTATCTGCACAGATTTTCAAAGCGAGAGAGAGAGAGAGAGAGAGAGAGGGGGGGAAGGACGGGGGGGGGGGTTGAAGCCCTTGGTTCTTCCCAGAGGTATTAGTGTGGTGGCTCCAAAGAGATTACCTAAGTGTTTTAGTGCCCACATTAACGTATAATGATATTTCCGTGTGGCATAAAAATAAAGTCATTATTAATAGCAGTAGAAAAAGCTATTAATGAAGGTATGTGAAATGCTCAAGGCTGAGTGGACTAGGTAATGAATAATGTAATTAGTGAAAGATGTGGAGTAAGGAAGTCTGTTGATCAAAGGGCTTGATGTGCTGTGCTGAGGTGGTATGGTATTTTGACAAAGGATGTAAACGACGAAATGAAATGGGTATTTTCGATTGGGTCTGAAGGTGCTAGGAGGTGTGGTATTTCATAATAAAGGTGCATAGATATGGTGAATGAGAGTGTGAGAAAGCGAGGTGTGGAGACCGTTGAGTGAATTACAAAGGAGTGAGTTGCTGTCGAACCGGCTATGTCTGGTAGGTAATGTGAACCCCATTTTTATATAAAGAAAAACAAAAATGTGCCAATCGTTATGCTTGTGAAGTGATATCAGCCTTCAGGGAGGTTTTGTGGTAGGTGAAAGAGTGCAATCCCTCTATCGTGATTTTTCTTGTTTTCTGGACCCTAATTTTTCCTTGTCCTTAGTGGTTAAAAGAGGTCGGAATGATGATGATGACGATGACAGACCTTGTGGCATTGATACAGCAGAAAGGAAGCGTTTCGGCCGATAGGAAAGCACACAGGGCAACCCACACGATTGCTCCAGACATGAAGAGCTAATTGTAAATTGTCAGCATCCACGTTTGCGCTGTTTCGTGCATATTAGTCAATAACCACAGAATCAGTCTCATTCGTTAATATAACGAATATTTTAATTTTCAAATTTATTGGTTTAAAAGTATTTGGAAATCATAATTAAGTTTAAGAAAAGTAACGAGAGATATTTGTAATTTTTAAACAGTCGATACCCACAAACACTCAAGTAAATTTACTTCATTACATTACAGCTCTGATAGTAAATAATCATGACAGTTATAAGGGTTGTATCGTAGTCACCACCAAGAGAGATGGACTGGATGGAAGTAAAGGATGGAAAAGGGAAAAAATGTGTGATAAATGGGAATGCATGTGGTAAAATAAACATAAGAGCCAGAGAGGCGGAAAAACTAACAGAACGAAACAGAACGTATGTATGTACAGTATATAGTACCAACAAGTCAACCCAATCCTTGATGTTATTTTGAGGGTGGGGCTCAGAAAAGGGCGTCAGGTCCGGTAAAAAAAAGGACACACCTCAATACACCTATCATCAAAGCTTAAAAAAATATCATTTTTATAAAAATACAGTCCATTAATATGAACGTTGTCTTCCTTCTCTCTGTGAATCCTGGTACTAGGTGTAAGTTTTCAGCTTTCGTTACCAAAGTTATGTAGTCTATACGCACTCTAGTTGAAGGATATACAGTATAGTCCTGAGTGAGTAAACAAAGTTATCTTTAATAATTAATTTAGAAACGCTATTCCTCACCACCGTTGCGAAACTTGATCCCCGGATGAGAAATTTACTGGGCCATCACTTAGCCAGGCCAAAGCACATGTTGAACAAAGGGAAACAACTACTTCCCATCCTCTTGTAGTACAACTCAACCGGCTATTTTGACATGTTAGATCCTGTGCTGTTACAGTCACTCACAGAGCGTCCTGTAGTTCCACAATCCAGCAAAATTTATAGCTAAACCAGGGAAGAACAAAACACGGCCAGGTCACCGGGTCTGCCCACTTTTTTTTTTATGCAAAGAAGAAGGAGCCAAAGGCCAGGAACCCGCAAACTGCTCCTTCCACGAGAAAAAAAAACACACACACACACACAAAGAGAGCAAAATTCAAGATCCGTTCATTTCGAGATGCCTGGACACACTGCGTTTGAAAGACTGAAGATCAAAGGAAGCTGGAAATACAGACACAGGGAGACAGTTCCAGAGTTGACCTGTTCAATAAATGAAGGAATGGGAGTAACGGATAACTCTTGCATTAGAGAGTTGGACAGAAAAGGGATGAGAGTTTGTTGCTAGACGGGTGCTACGCGCCCGTAATAGAGATGGAGGGATGCAAGGAGACAGTTCAGAGGTGCAGTGACCATTGAAGTAGAGACAGAAAAGAGATAAAGATACAACAGTGCGGCGAAGAAACAGAGGTTGACGGGAGCCAGTAAGAAGGGGAGAGTTGATGAGACGAAAAGCCTTTGACTCTACCCTATTGAGAAGAGCTGTAGGTGGGGAGCCTCCCCACACATGAAAATTGTACTCTAAACAGGGGCGAAATAAAACCCATGTATAAAGTCACAACGGTGCAGGGGTAAAGAAGGCACAGAGTCAGCTTAGCACACCTAATCTCTTGGAAGCAGATTTTACAAGAGATGTAATATGATCTTTCCAAGATGAGTCCAGAGTGAGTGAAACTCCAAGCATGTTCAAGGATGATGCAGGACTGAGCTGGATATTACTAAACATTAGCGGGTACTCCTGTGGAAGATTCTGACGGGTTGATAAGTGTGAAAACTGAGTCTTTGATGCATTAAAAACAACAAGATTATTTCTGATAGGTGTAAGAACTTAGTCTTTGATGCATTAAAACGAAAAGATTACTTTTACCCCAGTCAGAGATACGAGGCCAGTCAGACATTAGGTGTGCCATAACCTCATTCCTTGTTTGTTGAAGTAACTGCTGAGATGGATGTTGTGGGAACCGAATGGAAAGATGAAGGGTGGAATCATCAGTGTATGAGTGGACAGGGTTAGATGTACAGCTTAGAAGGTCATTGATATATAAAAGGAAGAGTTAGTGATAGGACAGAGCCCTGAGGAACACCACTGTTGATAAATCTAGAAGAACGATGGCCGTCTACAACTGCAGCTATAGAATGAAAGCTACAGTATAGATGTAAGCAGGGATGGAAGGATAGAAACCATAAGAGGGCAGTTTGGAAATTGAAGATTTATGCCATACTCGATCGAAACCTTTGGGATGTCAAGTGCAATGGCAAAGCAATCGCTCAAGTCCAGAAAGGAGGATGACCAGGAGTCAGAAAGGTAGGTGAGAAGATTGCCAGAACCTATACTGACGATCAGAAAGAAGGCGATAGTTAAAGGGTTGGGAAAGGCTTGAATGAGAGCAAACTTCCAGCTAGAAGGAAAGGTACAAGTTGATAGACAAAGGCGAAAGAGTTTACCTAGCCAAGGTTTAAGCACAGAAGCACAGTTCTTGAGAACAACAGGAGGGAACCCATCAGGACCAAGTGCCTTGTTAGTATTGAGGCCAGTTATGGCAGAAGATAAATCAGTTGAAGAAATTTTAATGTCAGCCATGAGGAAGTCAGAGGGGGAAGCAATGGAGGAAAAGCACCGGAATCGTCCAAGGTGGAATTGGAGGAGAGAGTCTGAGCGAAGGGATCTGCCTTATGAGTCGAAGAAATAGCTACAGAGCTATCAGAGTAGAAAAGAGGAGGGATGGATGATGAGGTAGAGTTGTTAGAAAGGTTTTTGGCAAGGTGCCAGAAGGAGCTGGAAGAGTTCTAGTTGAAGAGTTGAGAGCATTTAGTACGGATAAAATTATTTTTATCAAAACGAAAAACAAACATAGCACGATTCCCGGCAGAAACATAAAAAATATGTGATTCAGTGGTGGCAGAGGCACACACACGGGGATATGGGGGTATATTTGAGAACCAGGTCCCCCGGCAGGAGACAGCAGCTGCGGGCAAGAACAAGAGAGTGGCAGATAAAAACAAAGCTTAGAGGATAAATAAAATGTTGAGGAAACTTTAAGGATGACGAAGGAAAGAAGAGGAAGTGCCGAGGATAAGGAGAAGTGCCAGGGATGGGTAATAAAGAGTATGCTGGGGATGAGGAGGAGTAACCTACTAGGGATGGGTACGAAAGAGAATGCTGCGGATAAGGAAGAAGAGACGGGCACGTGTGCTTGGGTTAGGGAGAAATGTTGGAGATGGGGAGAGAGTCCGTGGAAGAAATAGCGTTCCGGAATGAGGAAGAGAGCTGGAAATGGGGAGAGAAAGAGACAGGTTAGAAAAGACAGGAATGGCGATTGTTTAAGAACAGAGGTTTGGTGAAGACGGCGAGCAGAGGATGTGTGGGGAAGGCATGACTGGGAGGAAAAGATAGGTTAGGAGCAAAGAAGATGAATGGAGGGAGGTGTATGAATGGACAAGAAAGGTATACTGGAAACGAAGGAAAGATGAGAGAATAGAAAATGTATTAAAAGTAAATTAAAGTGAGAACGGTAGTGTTGCGTATGGATGAGAGAGAGAGAGAGAGAGAGAGAGAGAGAGAGAGAGAGAGAGAGAGAGAGAGAGAGAAAGGCAAAAATAGAGTTTGGAGGGAGACAGTAAGACATTAGAGGACGGACGGGTCCTTTCCGATCAATTAACCAAGGATATAGGAGAGGACGAGGAAGAAAGCGCCCAACATTTCGGAGGTAGCGGGCTTCATGCAGAGAGAGAGAGAGAGAGAGAGAGAGAGAGAGAGAGAGAGAGAGAGAGAGAGAGAGGAGAGTTATAAATATAATTAAAATTAAATCCTTTATTTCCACAAAAAGTGGTTTTCTTCTTACATTGTACTCACAAGCTAACAGTAAATACAATGATACTATACATACTGTATACAGTGAGCGCCAATAGTCGTGTCGCGGTTTTGTCCGAAGATTAAATGTAACTCGTGAAACATTATGCACCTTCCGTATGACAGACGGCGGAATGCACCAGATGTTTAGCCCGTCAGCTTATGTTTTCACTAGATTTCACGACACGACTATTGTCGCTCACTGTACATATTGGATATGGTTTAAGACAATAGCACTTTGAGGCAGAGTTGTTCTTGTGTTAGTTCTGAGGCCATACAATTAAGTTTTGGTTAGCAGGTAGTCTTTTAGTTTTGCTTTAAATACATGTAGGTCATAGGACCCTTCAATATATGATGGCAGCTCATTCCACAGTTTAGGACCTGCTACTAAAAATGATCTTGTCCTCGTGTCTGTGTTAACTTTTGAAACATATAAATTATTTCGTTGCCTGGTTGTGCTGCAGGTCATATTCGTTGACGGTCGGGAGTGACAGGATGTGCTCTGGGAGGAGATTATGTAATTTTTAAAATATAGTAACTGCTAGGTTAATTGTTGTTAGATTACCTACGGCTAGCTATTGAAGTTCTCTAAGAATGGGGGTAACATAATTATACTTTCTGGCTCTTCCGTCTGCAACTTTAGCAGCAGTTTTGAATTTATTGTACTTTTACAAAGTGGTATTGGTTTTACCCCATATAATGTTACAATAGTTTAAGTGACTTAATGTCAGAGATTTGATTATGATTAAACGAGTATCTTTATCAAAACAATGTTTTATTCTATTAATGAACATTATAGCTCCCAGTACTCTCTTTGCTTATTTCATTTATGTGATTATCAAAGGCCATGTACCGGTCTATATAAAAGCCGAGGTTCTTCACAGTGTCAGTTGGTTGGAGTGTCGTGTCATGAAAATGAATGGTAGTGTCATCAGGTATTTCTGATATCAACTGGTGTGTAGCTGTGAAGATGCATTGCATTTTGTGTGTGTGTGTGTGTGTGTGTGTGTGTGTGTGTGTTTAGCAGAGAGAGAGACACAGACAGACAAACAGACAGACAGACAGACAGACAGAGAGGAACAGGTTTAAACTCAGTCATTCCAAGGACGAATCTAATACTTTGTATTCTGTTGAAGCGAATCTTAAATTAATTTTTTTATTGATAGAACCCTTTAGTTGCACTGAAGGGGTTAAGAGACTGGATGTAGGGCGACTTTCAAGATGGACAGAAAAATAAGAGAAGAAGCGAAAGCACCTGAAGAGGTGAAGAAATTTATTGCGAGGTATAAGAATAAGAAAAAGAGACCAGACAAAAATAGGAGTGTGAGAAGAATGCAGGAATGAAATATATTAGAAATAGGGGAAAGGGGACTGGATGGCTGAAAAGAAAGACGGTAAGAAAGACATGGAAAGGCGGGAGACGAGAAAGACGTTAAGAATGGAGGAAAGACAGAGAAGGATGAGCCTCAGACTATATAATGAATGGAAAATAATGAGGGAAGAAAAGGAGGGAAGCGAGAAACCACAGTAAGATTAAACAAAGCGAGGCACAAGAAAGAAAAACACCAATAATAGGAGGGAGAGAAGGAATTAGGGCAGGATTCAGACAGTAACTGTAATTCTGTAAGAAATAAAGAAGTATTTAATGGCCCTGGATGAATAAAACAATAAATAAACAAAACAAAAAAATACAGGATATCAGATTCTCCAGTTCCTTCTGCATTCTCACATTCTTACTTTTCTTCCTTTTTGCTAATCCATTAGTTCCACCCACATTCCAGCGGTTATAACCTTTCTCTCCCACTCGTTTTCTTTGTTCCAGTTATTTCTGTGACGAGAGACCTATTGGCTTAGTGGAAAACGTTTATTTCGGAGGCGAAGACCTCACCATGAACTCAACAGTTCTAACCCTGAAGTGGTGAGTGCATTTTGGTGTAATAAGTAAAATGCTGCCAGGGATGTGAGTCGGTCTCCTACCCATTAATTGTTTGAACTTGATAGCTTTGCTTCTGGCCCCCTATATTCCGAAAGGTCTAATGTGGGATTAGTTGTCACGTTTTTTTTATCTTTTCTTTTTCTTTCTTCCTCCCATAAGGTGCCTACTTTTCCCCCACATCCTTATTCTCTCATTATTCTTACATCCCTCCCTAACCTATGTGCCTCTTCCACCCCGCCCTTTCCTTATTATCCTTCCCTTATCTATTCTACTATCCTCTCTTCTTCCTTTCATCCCAACCTCACCTCCTTTCCCTCCCTCCCTCCCTCCCTCCCTCCCTTTTTTCTTGCCTTATTTTTCCCTGCTTCCTTTCATCTTTCGCAGAGTACTGTATGTAGACCATGCAAATTTCAACCTTTATCCCCTATCATTCGCTGACATATGAGTTCAGCGGTCAAAAACTCATGATGTCGGTTTTGTCCAATAAAAGTGTAGTTTTCCGCTGCCGATGAAGCCGAGCGAAAATGTCGGGTCACGCAGTTATACTTCAGAATATCAATACAACAATTCCTTTTTATCACGTTCCTCCTGGGCGATTTTCCTTTGTAATGGATTTTAGAAAGCTCTGCGATGCCACCCTCCCCCTTCTCTCTCTCTCTCTCTCTCTCTCTCTGACCTGTTACAGTCTGACCTCTTGCTCAGTAAAGACGTACTCAGAGCTCTCTCAAAATTCCGTGAAAATGGTGGCTGCCCAATCATTCCCCTGCTGTATGTGTTCCAAGGAGTTTATAATATACTTTATGGTGAAAGATGAAGGTGAGTACAGTCAAAGGCAAAAGTCGTTTCCTGATATTTGGTGATAACATCTGCTGATAGGTTCAAGTTTCGGTATGCTTTGCCTTGTGCCATACGGACGGATGGTAGCAGTGACATGAAATGTCATTTGCTCCAGGTGACGAACCTGTGGATGTGAGCATTTTGGGGGAACTAGCGAAACATATTTGTGTAATGAGGTTTTCAGACTGCTACTTTTACTCGTCAAATATGGACCGTTTCTCATATGTTCTCTCTTTTACTGTCATATCGGCAATGCTGCAGTTCAGTTGGCTAAAGAAGTGTCCTGAAGTTAATTCTGATTTATTAATTTTACTTCTACTTAGCTCAAGTTGATAATTATGAACTGTGATTGTCATTATCTGTCAGTGTTATCAAACAAAAAACTAAATTGTCCAAAGCTTTTTACATATGAGGATAGAGTCATCAACATCATCCAATCCTGTGGTGCCCCACGAGGAGAGTAGGAGCCCGGAGCTTGGTCAGTTGGTCCTGACACGTAAGATCAGAGTGACCAGCCTCACTCATCCCTGAGTGGCATTACGTGAGCAATAAACCCCAACCACCCCTTGGATATGAACCGACACAGGCTCAATCCGGTTGGAGCACCTTAATTACCCACTAAACCACTAGGGCCATAGTATGGTCACATGATTACTACCCAGAGTAGTAAATGGTTTCCTGGTGTACAGGAAACCATGTGGCTTGTCACTCAGTGTTAAAGTGACCAGATTTACTGGAGCTAAAAGCGGGACATTGTCACGTATATATATATATATATATATATATATATATATATATATATATATATATATATATATATAATCAACAACTGAGGTGCCCGTGGGGAATCTTATACTATATATCCAGCCAAGGAGAAGCAAGATGATTTTCCACTTCATATTTATTTATTTCAGGTGACTAGTTTCGGGATGCTTATCCCATCTTCAGACCTAAAAGCATTTAAAACACATATTGCAAATTACATAAAGTTTTAAAAACATTTTAAAATATCCATAAGAAATACAAAAAAGTTACCAAAAAAGCATGTGACAATGACTGATTACTATAATTTTTTTTTTTTTTTTTTTTTTTTAAATAACAGACTCCAGAAATAAAAGTGAGAGTGTTACCTCTGTGAGTTGGCAGCTAACACTGAAAATCCTGAACACAGTGTTTCATAAAGAAAAGTGTCATAAAGCTTCTGAATCGTCAACAAACCAGTGTGAAGCAAAAGAACCAAGTAAAGAATCAATGAACCAAGGATCAAAAGGCTGATTCATCGATACAAAACACTATAATCCTAAGGTATACAACTTTGTTGATGATTCATAGTTATTTAATGAAGGCTTAAGTTTGTGAATGTACAAAGACTCCAAAATTCGCAGTTCCATTCTGTCATTACTACTATGTAAAATACTGAAATTATCCATATTACAAGTATGACCCATATCCTTGGTTCATTGATTCTTTACTTGGTTCTTTTGCTTCACACTGGTTTGTTGACGATTCAGAAGCTTTATGACACTTTTCTTTATGAAACACTGTGTTCAGGATTTTCAGTGTTAGCTGCCAACTCACAGAGGTAACACTCTCACTTTTATTTCTGGAGTCTGTTATTTTTAAAAAAAAATAAATAAATTTTTTATAGTAATCAGTCATTGTCACATGCTTTTTTGGTAACTTTTTTGTATTTCTTATGGATATTTTAAAATGTTTTTAAAACTTTATGTAATTTGCAATATGTGTTTTAAATGCTTTTAGGTCTGAAGATGGGATAAGCATCCCAAAACTAGTCACCTGAAATAAATAAATATGAAGTGGAAAATCATCTTGCTTCTCCTTGGCTGGATATATAGTATAAGATTCCCCACGGGCACCTCAGTTGTTGATATTATTCTACGAAGATATGGCCGTCCAGCATTGTCTTGTTACAGGAAGGTGGAACGTCTCCACCTTCGCCACAGGAAAGCTTCACTGGATGTGGATTTCTTGCAGCACTGCAAGATGTATAATGTGATCCCCAGGTTTTTGTATTTCAGATCTAGTTTAAAGAATTTTACACACAGTAAACTTTACAGGTCTGTTCTGTTTAAACTATTAAATTATGAAATAAAGCAAAAGGAAAAATATTCAAAGCAGCTGGGAATAGATTATTTCTTGAACTAAAGAATATAGTTTCCTGGCTTGATTTTAAGGTCTTAAACAACCAGATTCATAAAAATAACACAGAGAAACTTAAGAAGACCAAGGATATTCATAAGAAAAAACTGGTCAAATTAGGAATTCCCATTTACTCTAGTGTAGATAAACATAAAGTAATCATAAACCTTTCCAGTAGGACATTAACAGATGAAGAGGAAGATGCACTGAAATTCGGTCTCGATTTTTCCTTGCCAGTCTCCAAGCCAAACTTTGTATCCCACTTTTTTAGTTTTGAAAAGTTAATTTACACCATATCCAGACTAAGAATTTATAATCCTAATAATGATTCGTCAGTTTGGACTCGAACTGTTGAAAGTATCAGTTCAATAGCTCATAATACCTTTAAAGATTTTGGTAATTTCTCAAGGTCAGTATTTGGTAAAGACAAGGTCAGAATATTTAATCAACTGAAGACTGATACAAACATTGTTATAACTAAGCCAGATAAAGGGAGAGGGGTAGTGGTGATGAATAAGTCTGATTATGTGGATAAAATTTCAAATCTGCTTTCTGACAGAAGTAAGTTCCTTGAACTTGACATAGATCCATTTTCCTACATACTAAAGTTGGAAGACAAACTTAATAGAGTTCTTAGGAGAATAAAGAACTTGATTTCATCAGAAACTTATAATTTTCTTTTTGCCTCTGGATCTGTCCCAGGAATCTTGTATGGATTACCAAAAATACACAAATCAGATGTCCCAATACGTCCCATCCTGTCTGCAATTGGAACCTTTAATTATAATTTGGCTAAATTTCTTATTCCCATACTGAATAGCCTCACCACAAACAAATTTACTGTTAAAAACTCTATCAATCTCGTACAGGAGTTAAAGCAGCTTCAATTTCCACATCCTGTGGTCATGGCAAGCTTTGATATTAAAAGTCTATTCACAAATATCCCACTTAAAGAAACTATAGATATTTGCATTGCTGAACTATTTAAAAGGCAGGAAGTAGTCAATAATTTAACAAAGCAGAATTTCAGGTCCCTTTTAGACCTGGCAGTTAACGAATCCATGTTCATATTTAATGACAAATTTTATAAACAGGTTGATGGAGTGGCAATGGGATCCCCACTGGGCCCCACATTAGCTAATATATTTCTATGTTTTTATGAAAGACAATGGTTATCAGATTGTCCTCTAAGTTTTAAACCAGTTTTTACCGTAGGTATGTTGATGATTGTTTTTTATTGTTCAAAGAATCTGATCATGTTGTAAAGTTTCTAGACTACCTGAATTCTAAGCATTCTAATATTAAGTTCACTGTTGAAATTGAGAATAATAACTTGCTCTCTTTCTTAGATATTCATCTAACCAATTATGGTAATTACTTGGGTACTTCCGTTTACAGGAAGGAGTCATTCACTGGTTTGGGTCTGAATTTCTTATCATTTGTACCTAACATATATAAGCTGAATTCAGTAAGGACTTTACTTCATAGATGCTATGCACTTAGTTTGAACTGGACATCTTTTCATGATGAAATTGATTTCCTGAGTAAATTCTTCACCAATAATAATTACCCTACTACGTTGTTTCCTAGGATGGTAAAAGAGTTTTTAAACCAGATATTATGTGGTTCAAGGAAGGCAGCAACTGCAGCTAAGGACATACATTATATCAGGTTTCCCTTTTATGGTCATGTCAGTTATAATATTAGGAACCAGCTTTTGAAAATACTCAAGCGTGTCTATCCTCAAATCTCATTTAGATTTGTATTTGTAAATCCTTTTACTGTAGGTTCATTTTTTCGATGTAAAGATAATATCCCAAAGCCACTGTGCTCAAACATAGTATATTTATATGCCTGTTCTAGCTGTACAGCTAGATATATTGGGAGTTCAATTCGGAACCTCAAAATTCGTGTGTGTGTGAGCACAGAGGCTTGTCTCATAGAACATCTTTGCCACTGTCTAACCCAACTTTGTCAGAGATTAGGAACCACTGTTTCGATATGGGTCATACTTGTAATATGGATAATTTCAGTATTTTACATAGTAGTAATGACAGAATGGAACTGCGAATTTTGGAGTCTTTGTACATTCACAAACTTAAGCCTTCATTAAATAACTATGAATCATCAACAAAGTTGTATACCTTAGGATTATAGTGTTTTGTATCGATGAATCAGCCTTTTGATCCTTGGTTCATTGATTCTTTACTTGGTTCTTTTGCTTCACACTGGTTTGTTGACGATTCAGAAGCTTTATGACACTTTTCTTTATGAAACACTGTGTTCAGGATTTTCAGTGTTAGCTGCCAACTCACAGAGGTAACACTCTCACTTTTATTTCTGGAGTCTGTTATTTAAAAAAAAAAAAAAAAAAAATTTATAGTAATCAGTCATTGTCACATGCTTTTTTGGTAACTTTTTTGTATTTCTTATGGATATTTTAAAATGTTTTTAAAACTTTATGTAATTTGCAATATGTGTTTTAAATGCTTTTAGGTCTGAAGATGGGATAAGCATCCCGAAACTAGTCACCTGAAATAAATAAATATGAAGTGGAAAATCATCTTGCTTCTCCTTGGCTGGATATATATATATATATATATATATATATATATATATATATATATATATATACACACAGCACTGCACCTCACCCAGAGGCTGCTAATCAAACACTAACGTCTTAGACAAACTCCGAAGTTCCGAACATACCGTATGGTACGGTGAATGGCCGACCAAAGTTGTCAGTTAGTGAGCATAACTAATTCTCTATATTAACAATTAGTTATTTCATCTGTTTTGTATTATGCATAATTTTACTAATTCATCATGGTTTTATAAAAGGAAGGTCATCTTCTACCTAATGTAACAGTAATTTTCTAAAAGCGGGACACGTAAGATAATTTGCTAAAAAATGCGGGACAGTTTAGTCGCAATGAAATAAGCGGGACAGACGTCAAAAAAGCGGGACTTTCCCACCTAAAAGCGGGACTCTGGTCACCTTACGGAGTCAGTGTAGTCACCCATAGACAGAAGGAAGAGGAAAGACTGAAGGAAAGAACGACATAGGGGGAAGGAAGGAAAGAAGGATGGAAGAGAGGAGAGGGCAGCTACCCAAGAGCAGCACTATATTGAATGAGTGGATGGTGAGCACCCCCCCACCTCCCACTAGAGTCTCTGTGTAATAATAACACTACTCGACAAAAATTTCGTTTCAGAGACAAAAATGGGTATCCCAAGACAATAACGTGGCGCTGTTTTCAAATAAGATATTCATTTTGCTTTAGCACGTACAGTTTATCTGAACTCACAACCCTCACAAGCATCCCTATAGTACAGCAGTCCTTTTCATCGCTTTTTTCATGTTCTTTTCACGTCTTTATATATATGCAGTGTATAATATCCATTATATACGTTGCCAGTTGTCTACATCCTAGTGAAAACATTCACCATGTTCGTCATTAACATGACAATGTAAATTCATCATGCTTAATATAACCTATTTCAGATTCATGGATTGACAGTGCCTCACGGATGCGTGAATGATCCTAATGCTTTCTATTATATATGTGGAATTTTCACTCCAAAGAAACAGAAAAGGAAGATCACATCCCTTGTACAGAAAGCTTATCTACATTATTTTGAGTTAAAATTGGCGTCCAAGACAAAAGATGGGCTCAATATATCTTGTGGGAAATATTTTCCCCCAGAGCGGTTGCGCTCTTTACTTTTATAATAGGCGTCCCTGGTTAGAAGCAGAGGAACACCTGGAGAGCGTTGATAACTATTCAAGCGGTTTTTATAACCAAGAGATTGCGTTCTCCTTAATAATTCTTATTATTAATAAATTAAATGTTACTGCGTTTAACCCTTGTGGAAACTATATTGTAAATACATGTAATTGCTTTGGAAAGTTCCATTGACCTAAACTGCGTCTACATGGTGGATGACGTGTCCTGAGAATGAAATGCCCTCAATGAAAAGCAGATTTGGCTTTTGCGTAATCAAAACTAAGATAAATTTTAGTTAGACTCACCTTGTATATATCATAATGTAATCTAGCTGTATTTAGCATTGTAATTAATAAATAGTTGGCACCTCTTCAAAACCTATGAGGGACTAGAGGCACGCCATGTCCAATGACTTCTGCTCCTAGACCTAGTTCAAGTAGCGTGTTGTAAATACGCACCTCAAGGACGCTTGGCAGCCCAGGCAACCGACCTCAACATCAAGCTGGTCGTCATCTGTTGTCCGACTCTTTCTAGCTAAGTAACCTTTACGAATTGGCGAAATCAATGGGGAATTAGCTAGGAGATAGGAGAATAATAACTAGGTGAGTTAGAGTATCAGTTACACCTAATCCTCCTAAGAGACTTATGTGAATTTACTCAAGGTTGTTTTAGACAAACATTCGTCAGACAAAGGAGTGTATAAATAATTTCTGACACATTTTTTGGTGCCCTGAGAGTGAGGAAAACAGATGTGTGCTGAAGCACTGAACAATTTTAAGGTTGCGTTCGTTGGGCATAGCCTACTACCACGTTCTGTTGAAGTGGATGACGTGGAAACACGTATACATTGAGCTCCAGGTGGAAGAGCAAGTTCCTTCTCCGATGATGACAGGCTAAACACCGTATTAAATTGGGAGAATGACCGCACTATCCTCTTCCTGGAAGGAAATGGTATTCATGAAGATGTGGAAGTTAATGAAATTGTGGAAAACATTTTAGCCGTGGTAGGAGCCATAGACGGTTCATGTAAATCCTCGGTGACCATAACTCTTCTTGAGGCTAGAAACCTACAACATGGTTCTCCAGCTTGCTATGGTACGTATAAATTAATTAGCAGAACCATGAACAGGAAGTTGCAAAGAATTAGGAAGGGGGAGGATTTTATCCACTTTAATGCAAAGCCTTTCCAAGCAACACTAAAAGCCGATGATATACATTGGAATCATCATGGTAGAGAAGCGGTTCTTCAGGTATTTATAAATTGCAAAGAATTGAAGAAAGGACTGTTCTATGCTATACAGGCTATGGGTGGGCCTATGGTATATTAGGAGAAAAATCTTTCTGAGCTCAGGGAATATGGGTTATTTGGAAATTGAGTGTGGGGAAAAGATATAACCCAAAAGGTTTAACAACCCAGGGGGATAGGTTTGATACTGTGGACCAAATCCCTACACTCCTCAAAATTTACAATGATTAATTAACTCAGCCCAGGAAATATGGGTTATTTGGAGACTGAGTGTAGGGATAAGATATAACCCTAGAGCAGGGGTTCCCAACCTTTATTTACCCATTACCCCATTTTCCACACCTCCCTTCACTCATTACCCATCATTGCTTTTGTTTCCACAATTGCATTTTAGCTGCTTAACATTTTGATGCCTAGATTTTAGTTTGAATGTAGGACTTAATTAAAGGTTAGGCTAAAACCAAGAGAGTTATTGCAAGGAGTAATTTATTTTTATTATTAACACTGATACCAAATAAACATGACTTTAAACATTCATCTCTGAATTTTAGTATAGGTCTGAAAGTCTATCATAACTGGTATGATTTTTAGATTTTTTTTTTTTTTTTTTTTTTTGTTACCTCCCCCAGTACCCTTCACAAAAGACCAAATTACCCCACTTGGGGTAATTTACGCCAGGTTGGGAACCCCTGCCCTAGAGGATTAACAACCCAGGGAGCCAGGGTTAATACCATAAACCCATCTCTACATTTCTCAAAATTTAAAATAATTAGATGATTACTGAGCTGGGGTAAATTTGTGGTTGAAACTAAAGATTAATTTATTAAATTAGAAATCAGTCAACATGTTTATTTCCATGTTACAGAGATCTTCTAGTAATAAGGCAGGATGGGTAACGGGAGCCATAAATGATTGCAAACAATCGTTAGATGAAACACCTCTGTCTAGGGAGACTTTAAATAGTCTCCTGAATATACTGAAAGTATGAAGAAGATTATGCAAAATTAAGAGCTGCTATAGTAAAAGCTGATGATAAAGATCTCTTAGAGACGGAGACTACAAAATTTGAAGATAAATTAGAAGAGTATTTAACCATAGTGAAGTTACTAGAGTCAAAATTGGCTGAGACTGCAGCGGAAATACAAGAAGTGGAACAAGCTCTATTACCACAAATTAAACTTCTGGAGTTTGATGGGGAGCCAAATTGGAAATCCTTTTTGGATCAATTCAAATACTTAGTTCACGATATAGCAGATCTCCCTAATGTGAGCAAACTCATATATCTGTTGGGACAGGTCAAGGGAACACCTTACTAGCTGATAAAAGAATTACCAGTGGAAGAAAACAATTATGAGTGGCCTTGACTATCCATAAACAAAACTATGAAGACAGGGAGCAGGTTATCACCCAATTTCTGAAGTCTCTAATTGAATTACCTATACCTAAACATGATTTTGATTCCTTGCAAAATTTTTGAATTGCAATGAGTTGTGATTTAAAGGCTTTAGGTACTTACAATATCATTAAGGGAGCAGATTGGGTGCGCTCCAGAACTGTGTCCTTAAAGCTTCCACCAAAAACCAAGGATGCCTTGTACGGTAGGTACCAAAAGGATCATTTCTCCTGTGAGGAGATTGAGGAAGGCTTACTGCAACCCTGGTAACATTTGGAAGGAACAGTAAAGCCTGCTGAGAATAAACAGAAGACTGAAATAAATAAAAAAACACTAACCAACTGGTTGGGAAACTTAAGTCAGAGAAGACTATGTGCGTAAAAAAGAGATAGGTACTTTCCTTAGCTCTTTAAAAGCTGTGGATAAAATATTGAAGACAAGGAATAGACAAGCTGATGAAAGTAAGGAAGTAAGACCTTCCATGGTAAAGGACAGGAAAGTTTGTGCATTTTGTGGTAAGCACCACCTCTCCTCCTCTAAACCTCACCTTCTTTTTCTAACGGAGACTCAGCTGTCTGAGGCAACTGACAGCAAACCCTTTTCTGTATCCTCCTACTTTCTCTATACTCATTTCAAAGCCAAAGGTGGCTGTTGTGTATACATACGCAACGACTTATCTTGCTCTCGTGTTCCTGAACTTGATTCTTCTGAATTCTCCACTCTCTGGCTTCGGCTTTCCTGTCATTCTCTGACTAAATATATCTGTGCTGTTTACTTATCCCCTAATTCTACTGACTATCAAAAATTCTTCGACTATCTTACTTCTACGATGGAACACATTCTGTCCATTTCTCCTTTCTCTGAAATCTCCATTCTTGGAGATTTCAATGTTCACCACCACCTTTGGCTCTCCTCTCCTTTCACGGATCCACCTGGTGAACAAGCCTACATCTTTTCTATCCTTAATGACCTAGAGCAGCTTGTACAGCACCCTACCCGTATCCCTGACCGCCTTGGAGAGAGCTCCAACATACTTGACCTCTTCCTCACAACTAATCCTTCTGCTTACTCTGTTAATCTTTTCTCTCCGTTGGGCTCCTCCGATCACAACCTTATTACCTTAACCTGTCCTATCGCTCCAGTACGGCCTGCGGACCCTCCAGGGAAACGTCGTCTCTGGCATTTTGGAGCTGCGGACTGGGAGGCCCTCAGGCAGTACTTCTTTGATTTTCCCTGGAATGATTATTGCTTCCATGGCCGTGAGCCATCTGAGTGTGCCTTGCGCATTACGGAGGTTATTCTCTCGGGCATGGAAGCATACATTCCTTTCTCATATCCTTTGACTAACGCAAGAAAGCCTTGGTTTAATCACGCTTGTTCTAATGCTGTCCGCAACAAGGAGAAGGCCTACAAAAGGTGCCGGAGCCAACCCACCCCTGAATCACATAATCTTTACGTTTCTGCCCGGAATCGTGCTAAGTCTGTTCTTCGCCTCTACTAAAAATAATTTCATCCATACTAAATGCTCTCAACTCTCCAACTCGAATTCTTCTCGCTCCTTCTGGCACCTTGCCAAAAATCTTTCTAACAACTTTACCTCATCATCCTTCCCTCCTCTTTTCTACTCTGATGGTTCTGTAGCTGTTTCTTCTACTGATAAAGCAGATCTCTTCGCACACAGACTTTCTCCTCCAATTCCACCTTAGACGATTCCGGTGCTGTTCCTCCATCACTTCCCCCTCTGACTTCCTCATGGCTGACATTAAAATTTCTTCAGTTGATGTATTTTCTGCCATTACTGGCCTCAGTACTAACAAGGCATATGGGCCTGATGGAGTCCCTCCTGTTGTTCTCAAAAACTGTGCTTCTGTGCTTACACCCTGCATAGGCAAACTATTTCGCCTTTGTCTGTCAACTTGTACCTTTCCTTCTTGCTGGAAGTTTGCTCTCATTCAGCCAGTCCCAAAGAAGGGTGACCACTCCCAACCCTCCAACTATCGTCCAATTGCTTTAACGTCCTGTATTTCAAAAGTTTTCGAGTCAATTCTTAATAAAAAAATTTTAAGGCATCTTTCCTATCACAACCTTCTTTCCGATCGTCAGTATGGGTTCCGTCAGGGACGCTCCACTGGCGATCTTCTCACCTACCTTTCAGACTCCTGGTCATCCTCCTTTCGGGACTTTGGCGAAAGCTTTGCCATTGCACTTGACATCTCAAAGGCTTTCGATCGAGTCTGGCATAAATCTTTAATTTCCAAACTGCCCTCCTACGGTTTCTATCCTTCTATCTGTGCCTTCATCGCTAGCTTCCTTTCTGGTCGTTCTATAGCCGCTGTCGTAGACGGCCATCGTTCTTCTCCTAGATCTATCAACAGTGGTGTTCCTCAGGGCTCTGTCCTATCACCAACTCTCTTCCTTTTATTCATCAATGATCTTCTAAGCTGTACATCTAACCCTATCCACTCATACGCTGATGACTCCACCCTTCATCTTTCCATTCGGTTCCCGCAACGCCCATCTCAACAGTTACTTCAAGAAACAAGGGATGAGGCTATGGCACACCTAATGTCTGACTTGGCTCATATCTCTGACTGGGGTAAAAATAATATGGTTGTCTTTAATGCATCTAAGACTCAGTTCTTACACCTATCAACCCGACAAAATCTTCCACAGGTATACCCACTAATGTTTAATAATATTCAGATTAATCCTGCATCATCCTTGAACATGCTTGGGGTTTCATTTACTCTCGGGACTTATCTTGGAAAGATCATATTACATCTCTTGTAAAATCTGCTTCCAAGAGATTAAAAGGTGTGCTAAGCCGACTCCGCTCTTTCTTTACTCCCTGCACAATTGTTGACTCTGTACAGGGGTTTGATCCGCCCCTGTGTGGAGTACAACTTCTCATGTGTGGGGAGGCTCCCACATACAGCTCTTCTCAATAGGGTGGAGTCAAAGGCTTTTCGTCTCATTAACTCTCCTCCTCTTACTGACTCCCTTCAACCTCTGTCTCTTCGCCGCACTGTTGCATCTTTATCTCTTTTCTATCGCTACTTTAATGGTCACTGCTCCTCTGAACTGTCTGCTTGCATTCCTCCACCTCTACGACGGGCGCGTAGCACCCGTCTGGCAGCAAACTCTCATCCCTTTTCTGTCCAACTCTCTAATGCAAGAGTTAACCGTTACTCCCAGTCTTTCATTTATGCAACAGGTCAGCTCTGGAACTGTCTCCCTCTGTCTGTATTTCCTCCTGCCTATGATCTCCAGTCTTTCAAACGTAGTGTGTCCAGGCATCTCAAAATGATCGGATCTTGAATTTGGCTCTCTATTGTATTTTGTTTTTCTCTTGGAGGGAACTGTTACTGCGGGCTCATGGCCTTTGGTTCCTTCTTCCTCGCATAAAAAAAAAAAAAAAAAAAAAAAAAAAAAAAAAAAAAAAAAAAAGCAAAATGCCAGTGCATCTTGTCAACATTATCATGATCATGCTTCTAGAGTAGGAAAGCTTCAGGAACTGGGATGTTGTATAATTTGTATGAATTCCGAACACGCTTCCGCAGACTGCAAGACCAAATTAAATCTTTGTTTCAAATGTAAAAGGGATCAACATCATAGTGCTTTATGCCCAAGGATGAAAAATGAGGTTCCTAAACCTGCAAGTGTCAATATGACAAGTGCTAAGGGGAATTCTGTAGTAATGCCAACTGCAGTTCCAATAGCAGATGTGAAGGTGGTGATTGAGAACAGAAACCTATTACTATGTACTCATTTTTATACGGATGCTCAGGAAACCTTCATTTCTCCAGACATTGTGAAGAAATTAAGGATACCTATTACTGGCAAGGTAAATCTAGCCATTCCAGGATTCTTAACTACTCGTACTAAGGAAGCTCAGTCCTTTGATTTAGTTAGACCTGTAATACAACCAGGCAGATATAAATGCCGTATAACAGCAGCTGTACTTGATAATATGGAGGCAAGTAAAAGGGACAGAGGGAAACCTCTGATCATCTACAAAGCTCAGGGATAAAGTTGGCTAAACGGAATGTAGAATCAGATACTGTGGGGCCCATAAAAATGATAATTGGTACTGATTCCTGTGGAAGATACCTAAATAGGACTTTCAAGAAGAACAAAGTACAGTTGTTCAAGAGTCCAGGAAGTAACCTTATTATGGGTAAGTTGCCTTTTCCAAAACAAGTTAAAGGAGAGGCCAAACTAGTAGACTCAGTCTTTGTTAACCCCACACAGTCATTGATGGTAGCTAGAATAGATGCAGAACTAGAACCTATTCAGATAAATGACTTGCTGGATGAAAATATTGAACCTGTACACAAATTATGGGACCTAGGCAGTGTAGAAATACACTCTGAGGAACCAACCCTTGAAGATAAAATAACTTTGGATTTGTGTAATCAGTCTGTGGAATTTAAAGATAGACAGTACTGGGTGGGTTTACCATGGAAACTAAACCATTCAGAGTTACCAACAAAGTACCAAGCGGCTAAAGCTCAGTTTAATTCTGTTCTAAGAAAGTTGAGAGATAGACCAGAACATCTAACCATATATGATAATATTATAAAAGATCAGTTGCAGAATAAATTTTCAGAAGAGGTAGAATTCCCTGTTAACCATAAGGAGGGACATTATTTACCACATCATGCTGTAAGCAAGGATTCAGTAACTAATCCCATAAGGATAGTTTTCAACTGTAGTAATAAAGCGCTCAAAGGATCAGCTAGCTTGAACGATTGCCTATACTCGGACCTACACTAACAGAGAAGTTAGGGAATGTATTGCTAAGATTTAGAGAGAAACCTTATGCTTATACAGCAGACATTAGTAGGCTTTTCTCAGAATAGGAGTGAGAGAGGAGGACAGGAAAATTACAAAATTCCTCTGGCCTCAAGATCCTCAAAATGCGGATAGCCCATTGAAAACTTACTGTTTCCGATCGGTGCTCTTTGGCTCTTGTGCTAGTCCTCTCCTACTTTGCAACACTTTAAAGCATCACTTTAAAAATGCCAAAGGCCCAGAAATAGGACAGGAGTTTTACATGGATAATTTGCTGATACAGAGTAGGAAGCATTGAAGGCTTATGAAATAGCCAGTTCCGAATGTGGGTAGACAAATTTGCCGTTACAGAGCTGGAATACAAATTCATTGCTTTTGAGGAATAAAATACAAGAGGACTATCCAAATAATGACAACTCCAAATTCAAAATGTGTTGGGTCTTAACTGGGATACAAGAGCTGATGAAATAAGTTTGAAACCAATTAAATTATCTGATGTCACTCTCACCAAGAGGTCCTTGTTAAGTCAGGTCTCCATTTTATTTGACCCATTAGGTTTGGTCAGTCCTATAGGTATTAGGGACAAATGTTAGTGCAAGATGCTTGGCGAGAAAAGTTAGACTGGGACCGAATTAGGTGAGACATACGTGGAACAATGGGAACAGATTAGAAAGGAGTTTGAAACCACATCAAGGTAAAAAATAAACAGTAATGAGAAGTTGCACTTACACATATTTTGTGATTCTTCTCAAAGCGCATATGGAGCAGTAGCTTATTGCACAACAGGAGAGGATAGTAAGATTATTATGTCCAAAGCCAGAGTTGCGCCAATTAAAGGCAGAACCCTACCTCAAATGGAATTGGCTTCCATAGAAGTAGGGACTAAATTGGCCAGGTATTTGACCACTACTCTTGATACTCAGTTTGAGGATAGCTATATGTGGACTGACGGTGAGATTTGTCTCTACTGGATAGGGAAGGAGGGCAGTAAAATTCCTTTCGTCTGCAATAGAGTGAAGACTATTAAAAAGCTGTCTTCCAAATTTAAATTTATGCATGTATCCTCCAAACAAAACCCAGTTGATCTGCTCTCGAGAGATTCAACTGTAAAGAGTCTGATCAAAGATAACTTGTGGTTTAAAGGTCCTAAATGGTTACGCATTAAAGACTGGCCTGAGTAGTATTGCGGAGGTTGATGTAGTAAACTTGGATCCTGTAGTACCTGAGCACCTGAGCCAGAAGTAATTGACATTAGCAGATCTCATCAATAAGACAACTTATTAACACTACTAAATTAGTTGTTGAATTTTTAAATAAGCAAGTGGGGTTTCAGAAGTTAGATCCCATGGAATATTGGCTGAAAATGATACAAAGGAATTATTACAGAGAGATATATGATCTTTCAGGTCAAGGCACTGGGAACAAGGATAAGCTGATGAGAGATTTAGGCTTGTTCTTAGACGGAAAGGGTCTAATTAGATGCCGGGGCCGAATAATACAGGCTGATTTGCCTCTCCAAACTATCTATCTATCTATTGCCAGACGCCTCAATCCCGTTCGGGGTGGCCACAAACAAATCGCCTCCACGTCGCCCTGTCCCCTGCCATTTCACTGTCCTGCTCCCAACTCACACACCCCTCTCTCATATACCTCTCCACCCCATCCCTCCATCTCATCCTCGGCCTCCCCTCCTTCTCCCCTCCTCCACCTCACTCACAGACTTCGTCAGTCTTTCATCCTCCATCCTCTCCATATGGCCAAACCACCTCAGTGTATTCCTCCTAACGCTTCCTATCACATCCACATCCACACCACAACGCTAGACATCCGATATTATTACCTAAGAGCGGTTATTTTGTACAGTTAATTGTAAAGGAAGCCCATGATTTGACTCTTCATGGAGGTGTTTCGCAGACCTTGGCCCAAATCTGGGAAAGGTATTGGATCCCTAAGGGTAGACAGGTCATAAAGAAATTTCTCAAAGATTGCATTACATGTAGGAGGTATGAACAATGACCACATGACTATCCAGGACCACCTTCATTACCAAGGGATAGGGTAAATGTAAGTCAGTCGTTCAAGGTAACTGGAGTTGATTACACAGCGGCTATAACTGTTATGGGTGAGGGAACTCCCCATAAGGTGTATATATGTATGTTTACTTGCACTTACACAAGGGCAGTCCATCTAGAAATGGCAGAAGATCTGAGTTCAGAGACATTCCTGAATGTATTTAGAAGATTTGCCGCTAGAAGGTCTTCTCCTAAGAAATTAATAAGCGACAAAGGAACCAATTTCATTGGAGCAGCACCTCTACTTATAAATATAATGAGTGACCCAAAGGTTAAGTCAGTGCTGGGAATCAGAAATTGTACCTGGCAGCTCATAGCTCCCAGAGGACCATGGCAAAATGGATTTACCGAACGAATGACTGGTATTGTGAAGAACTGCCTAAGGAAAACCTTACACAGAACTAAGATCACAAGAGAAGAGTTAAGAACAGTGATAACTGAAATTGAAGCTAGGATTAATGATAGACCTTTAACCTTTCTAAATGACACTAGCATTTTGAATGAGGCACTGACACTGGCTCATATGTTATATGGCAGAAAGCTCCATCCAGTGCCTTGTGTGGATATCCAGGAGGAAGTAGATGATCCCACCACAGAATGAATTAGGACAACATCTGCTGGAGGGATATCAACGTCTGAAAAAGGTATTGGATACCTGGAATAGACACTGGAACAAAGAATATCTTTTGAGCCTACGAGAAAGATTTTATGGGGCTCAGGCTGCCAGCAAATAATCTATTATAAACATAGATGTGGTCTTAGTAAGAACAGAACAACCAAGATCCCAGTGGCCATTAGCCAAAGTGACCTCCATGCACCCAGATTCAGAGGGGATGCGAACTCGTAAAAATAAAATGTAGGGAACATACCAACATCAAAACTATTGATAAACTGGTACCCCTTGAGTTAACGGCTACCCCGGAGACAGCGAATGGTGGAGACCAAATGGGTCAGATGTGTGACCTAGAAGGGCCACAGCACAGGGTTCTCGAGACCTTTGGAGAGAACTCCTGACTAAGGGTCACATTACATGATACAGCATATCAATTATTCGCCCGGTCCCAAAACTGTGGGAAATATTTTCCCCCAGAGTGGTTGCGCTCTTTACTTTTATAATAGTCGTCCCTGGTTAGAAGCAGAGGAAAACCTGGAGAGAGTTAACCCACGGCGTCCCGTCGATGTACTTCCACGTCCTCATGTTATGTCACTGCCAATCCCGTTGACGTACTTCAACGTCCTGCAATTGCAAGGTTCATAATTTCCACAATTTTCAAAATTCGCGCGAGATTTTCGATTCGCCCTCGTACCCAAGCCTCCCCTACCTGCCGCCAGGCGGGCAGCATCCCAGACCCCACGTGACCCGCGCTCGCCCTTGTCTCGGTCACTCACCTGTTAGCAGTGACCCAGGTCAGACATGGCACGGAAAGGTCTCTCAGACGACGAAATTGCATCCACCCTGGAAGCCTTCACTGGAGATAGTGATTCTCCACTTGACGATGATGTGGTGGATCGCGATTATGTCCAGCCAGAGGAAGAAATAACAAGCAGTGATGAAGAGGTCCCTTCGCCCCGGTGAAAGTGGTATGTGACATACCGTAAGGCAAGGGAAGGCCAGCCTGCTCCCCAACCACGTGCACGGCTATCTCTCCATCCTGAATCTGATGAGGACGAGGATGAGGACGATGAGGATGACGGCGGCTTAGGACGTGATATCGCCTTGTGGTTGGGAAAAGAAAAAATATCACCCCGAGGATCAGAAGGTGGGGCGAGAAGACATATCAGGTATGGTGAAAGTCTTTTGTCTGGGGAAGTGGAAAGTGGTGTGGTGGGAGTGCTGGGTGAAAGGGAAAGTGGTGTGGCAGCAGCGCGGGGTGAAAGGGAAAGTGGTGTGGCGGGAGTGCGGGGTGAAGGGGAAAGTGGTGTGAGGGAGGCAGCACGAGCACGTGGTGCACGTAGGCATAGGGGAGAGGAGGTGGAGCCACTCCCCAGCACGTCTTTCGCCCCACAATATTCTCAAACTTCCTCCCCACAGCCCCAGGATGTGGGGAAAGGAAGGAAAGGGAAGGCAAAGGGTAAAGGAAAAGGGAGAGGGAAGAGAAGTGCGAGTCATGAGAGGCGCCGGTCTCCACCTCCCCAACCTCCCCCACCACCCTCACCTCCCCACCCTGACGAAGGGGACGATGGGGACGTGGCTGGAGACGGTGGTGTCTTGTGGAACTGGGAAGATGGGAGTAATTTTACTCCCATCATTCACCCTTTCACTGAGGAGTGGCGGTCTGGTTGCACGGCTCCAGGTGTGCATGCGGGTTCGTCTGGGGTGGATTTTTTCCACTTGTTCTTTGGGGAGGCGTTTGTGGGGTGCATAGTGGAACAGACCAATATATTTTCACGAACACAGCGCCGTGAAACTGAACGTTTGGGAACCACGAGCAGGCATTCCCAACAATATGACTATCCTGTTACAATTTCAGAGATGTTCTTATTTTTTGCCCTGGTTCTCTTGATGGGTGTGGTAAGGAAAAACCAAATTCCTGCCTACTGGACAACTGACCCAATGATCCTCACACCTTTCTTTGGAAAGGTGATGAGTCGTAACAGATTTCAGTATATTCTTGGCCGCCTCCACTTTTTTGATGCAGAAGATCCAGCCAATGCAAATAACACAGATAAAATGAGGAGAATTAGGCTGGTATTTGATCATTTACGGGAAATGTTCCGCTCCTCATTTTATCCTTACAGAGACCTCGTCATAGACGAGAGTCTTGTGTTGTGGAGAGGCAATATTTCCTTTAGGCAGTACATACCCAGCAAGAGACACCGTTTTGGGTTCAAGATCTTTGTTATGTGTGACTGTAAGACTGGTTATGTGCAAGACATAGTCTTGTACACGGGCGCACAGACAGATATAACAGAAGATCGTAGTATAGGACTCTCTGGGACCGTGGTGAAGACAATGATAGAGGAGTACCTTCATCGTGGTCATGTGTTGTACCTGGACAACTGGTACACTAGCCCTCTTCTCGCTAGGTTCCTCCACCAACATGACACCGGAGTCTGTGGTACAGTCAAGAGAAACCGTCGCCATATGGTCAAGATAGGGAGGAAACTTGACAAGAACGAGGTGGTTTTCTTCCAGGCCAATAACATCCTTGCCACCCTGTGGAACCACAACAGGGAAGTTTGCCTCCTATCAACTGTTCACAGCCCCCTGATGCACCACACAGACTCCGTGGATCACCGTAGCGAGAGGAGGCGCAACGTCTGGAAACCCGAGTCTGTACTGGACTATAATCTGAACATGAGGCAAGTGGATCAGTCAGACTCGATGATTTCCAGTGTTGACTGTGCCAGGACCACGATGAAATGGTACAAGAAACTCTTTTTCCACTTGCTCGACATCACGGTCCTGAATGCCCACTACCTGCACGCCATGACCACCAGAGTATCCGAGACCTTTGAGGGGTTTGTGAGGGAGCTGGCACTTGAAATAATCGCCAAGCATGCCCAGGACAGACCCACACACTGCACCCGCACCCCCATGGCTCCCCAGACTCCCCTACGCCTCGCAGGACGCCACTATCCTAGCACAATCCCTTCCGACCCAAACCGTCATAAACCCCAGCGCCGCTGCCATGTATGTAAGTACTCGACAGTCAGACCATCCACTCAGAGAAAAGACACAAGGTACGAGTGTGTCGAGTGCAATGTTGCGTTGTGCCTTCAGCCTTGTTTCAAAGAGTACCATAATTTCCTACACTACTGAAACTGTGTGGGATGGCGATATGACGCTCATTATAATGGTAAGGCCAGTCAGTAGGTGCTAAGTCATATATAATGTTGAAACGGGTGTAATGTTTTCATGAAAGTAATGTATAAGTTGAGAATTAGTGTAAGTTGAAAGAAGTGATATCAAAACTACACCCACTGTGTAAATCTGCGAAAATATGATGCTCAGTATAACACTCTGGTCAGTAAATATGTGATAGCAAGAATATAAAGTGGAAACGGGTGTAATGTTAGCATGAATATAACGTATAAGTTGAAAAATAGTGTAAGTTGTAATAATTGATGTCACGAGTACACCCACTGCGTAAATCTGCGAAAATATTACGCTCAGTAGAACATTCTGGTCAGTAAGTATGTGATGGGAATTATATAAAGTGGAAAAGGTTGTAATGTTAGTGGTAAGGTAATTTATAAGTTGAATAGTAGTGTAAGATGAAACAAATGATATCGCGATAACACTCACTGTGTAAGTACGCGATAATATGACACTCAGTTGAATCGTAAGGTCTGAAATTATGTGACATCAATTATATCAAGTGTAAACATGTGCAATGTTAGTGGAGAATTATTATATAAGTACAAAAATAGGTTGTAAGTTGAAATAGTAGTCATAGTGACTTCACCGTGTGTGTTATTATGTGCTATTATTACGCTAAATATTTACGTAAGGCCTGAAACTATCTCAAAACAGTTCTCTAAAGTTGAAAAGTGTATAATGTTATTAGGAAAGTATTATGTAAGTAGAAAAAACACAATACGAGTTGAAACAACAGTCACAGCGAGTTCACTCACTACGTAAATAAGCGCTAACATTATGCTAAATGTTATCGAAAGGCCTGTGAATACGTAAAAACAGTTCAATAAAATGTAAAATGGTATAATGTTATTGTAGAAGTATTATGTAAGTAGAAAAAATGATATGTATCATGATTCTGGAATGTTAGCGATTCATCGTGACCAGTCTGCCCGATTTTGCTCGTTTCGCACGATGGTACAATGTTTATTTCAGCTCTATTTTTGTATAAAATCCAATTTACTCTTTTATCACATGTTTTTATGTTTGTAATAAATACATATCTACTTACTTTCATTGGTTTCCCAGACTTATAATACCATTGAAAACGTTAGAGGCTCAGACCACCTACAGAGAACACGGTGCCAGGTGTGACCAAGGCATACCTGTTTAGGGCAATTATGGACCCCAGGGAACAATTTCTTCGTGACTGACCATTGTTTCTGACCAAAAGCGAAAGTTTTAGCAAAAAAAAATTTGGGTCCAAAAATGGTC
Source organism: Coenobita brevimanus (assembly GCF_032717465.1). NCBI lineage: Eukaryota > Metazoa > Arthropoda > Malacostraca > Decapoda > Coenobitidae > Coenobita > Coenobita brevimanus. The sequence goes on along the minus strand of NC_137053.1, from coordinate 18,043,478 downwards.
GGGATTGGGGGGTACCGTTGGTGAGAAAGTGGTCGGGTCGGGGCGGGTTAATAACTATTTCAAGCGGTTATTATAATCCAGAGATTGTGTCCACTTTAATCATTCTTATTATTAATAAATTAAATGCTACTGCGTTTAACCCTTGTGGACAACTATATTGTAAATACATGTAATTGCTTTGGAAAGTTCCATTGACCTAAACTGCGTCTGCATGGTGGATGACGTGTCCTGAGGATGAAAAGCCCTCACATGAAAAGCAGATGTGGGTTTAACATAGTTACATAGATAAAGGGAATATTTGGTTTGGTTTTAGTTTAATTACAACTAAGATAAATTTCAGTTAGACCCACCTTGTATATATCATGAAGTAATCTTGCTGTATTTAGCATTGTAATTGATAAATAGTTGGCACCTCTTCAAAACCTGAGGGAGGCACGCCATGTTCAATCACTTCTGCTCCTAGACCTGGTTCAAGTTGCATGTTGTAAATACGCACCTCAGGGACGCTTGGCAGCCCAGGCAACCGACCTCAACATCAGGATAGTCGTCATCTGTTGTCCGACTCTTTCTAGCTAAGTAACCTTTATGAATTGGTGATTTGAATGAGGAATTAGCTAGGAGATAGAACAATAATAACTAGGTGAGTTGGAGTATCAGTTACACCCAATCCTCCTATGAGACTTATGTGAATTTACTCAAGATTGTTTTAGACAAACACTCGTCAGATAAAGGAGTGTATACATAATTTCTGACATATCTTCTACGTGTATTGTTCCAACTCACTTCACGAATGGCTGGCAGAAAAGAAAACAGGGATACCTTTCACGGTTCCCATGGTATGGAGAGAACCCAGCGACCACACAACAGGTTGCTACTTTTGCATGACGAGAGTTGTGGGATTTTCTTCAAAAAACAAAAACAGCATTGTTTATACAAATTTACCGTCGGCAATAAGACTGGTCAATCACACGGAGGACCTTCCCAGTCCAAGACTACCAACAGATAAATGTTTTCCAGACCTCAGATGAGGATGAAGATGGAGATGCATCTGGAGAAACTGCCCCTGATTCTGATTTCGAATGTCAGCTTTCTGGCAAAGTACCCCATCTAGTAACCCAAGGCAACCTTAACCTGCCACATCCCAGCAGACTTTTCACCAATGACCCCCCTCAATCCCGTTAGATTTTCGAAAAATTTTGTTTTTTGGCTAAAACCTCCGCTTTTTATGACAAACATTGGAAAATGCCCCCTCCCCCCAAAAAAAGAGCTCAGGTGAGCTTATAAGTGTGTTATACAGGTGTCCCTCTGAATGCCTGGTACTGTCTTCTGTGGGCCCTGCTCCAGAGAGGATGTTTTCTATGGGAGGGGTAACTATTCCAAACCACTCAGGATAGGTAGATATTTATTTATTTGGTATGACTTTATATGTAGTACAAGAGTATATTGGTTTTCACACAATAAAAATAGCAATATAAGCATTGTTTCACTCACCAAACACATCAACATTCCGCACCTTCCTTTACGACATTACCACCTCATCACTTCTGCTTGTTTCTTCCTCTGGTTTGTTTCTTCCTTTGTCCTCCACCTCAGGAATCACTTTCGCCTTGAATTTCATCATCAGAGAGACCGTGACGCGACATGCCTTTACTGGCTAGGTCACAGCTAACAGGTGAGTTGCCGAGAAAATGGCGTACGAAGGGGAAGGGGTCAGGGGGGGCCAGGCAGTATCCCAGCCTGATGGCGGGTAGAGGAAGGTCTCCCACATATGCCTACCAAAAATCACCTGCGAAACTTGACAAACGTGCATATGACGGACCTCACAATTGCAAAACGTATGGATAGATCATCAGGTTTCACCATAACAAAACATGGTGACGTATCCATACATCAACAGGACGCCTTGGGTTAATGATCTTGTATGACCTAAATTATCATTCAACGGTCAGATCTAGAGCAGGACTCAGACAGCACGTACCTCCACCAATGCCAGACCCGGATCCGCCTCCAAATTTAATCCATTCTTTCTTGGCTCATATTTCACCCTTCAACAAAATTTCATTGAAATTCAATGAGAGCTTTTAGAGATACTGTGTGGTAAGATCCGGATCCGGATTGGGATTATTTCCCAATTTTAATCAATCCTTTCTTGGCCCATGGCTCATCTATCCACAAAATGTCATTGAAATTCATAGAGAACCTTTGGAGATATGGTGTGAACAAACAAACAGATAATTGCCGATCACAACCAAAATCTAAACGATTGTTCATTGGATCATACCATACCCCTCCATAAAACTGCATGAAAATCCATTTAAAACTTTTTGAGTAATCATACTAACAAACAAACAAACAAATGCTGGGTAAAACACATACTTCCTGGCAGAGGTAAACTATGCTTTGAGATTGCAAGAATGGAACTTGTTGCATTCAGGCACAAAAGTGACGAGTTTCAGGAAGCCACAACAAAGTTTGGAACGTTTTTTCGTCAGACGGAGGAGTATGGTACTCGTCACAATATCACAGGTTGCACTGGGAAGGATTCATGATCCTGACGAATGACAATTTTTTATTGACTCCAGCAAATCAGGGTTGACGATTGTTCTCCACAATGGGAAAATGCTACCCATTACCGTATACCACTTGTTTTATCTCCTGAAATTAAGGAAGCGTACGAATCAGTGCAAATATTCCGCGTTTTGAGTGAATATGACGAGTTCCAATGGAAAATCTGCAGAGATCTGAAAGTGGTAGCCATGCAGCTTGGACTACAAGGAGGTTTCACGAAAAACTGTTGTTTCATGTGTTTATGGGACAGTCGTGATGTGCAGCAACACTACATCGAGAGTGAATAGTCTCCCTGAAGTTCGTACGAAGCCAGTTGTACACAATGTACGGAACAAACCATTCGTCCTAGTGGAAGATATCATCAGGGGCGTAGCCAGAAATTTCATAAGGGGAGGGGGGGAGAAAGATGTCCATAAATTCTTGGAAAGGTGGTGGGAGGTGAGCGAAGTGAGCCTCTGCAGCTGGGGTGACTGGGGGGCACTGTGAGCCCCTCTAGGATAGTTTATGAAAATTACAGTAAATACTTTTAGGGACTTTCTGAGGCCTATGAAGGTATGTACTGGAATATTTAGATAAAAACTCATTATAGTGAAAATGGCGAAAAATAGAGCTAGAAAATTATTTTGGCTGAAAAAAGAAGCTTTTTAAATTATCCTTATTGAAAAACAAACCAGTAATCCATCTGGGAGTCTCATGTACATTTTCCTCGCCTCCGAAGGCATAATAATTTTAGCTAAGTTAGTTTGAGTCTGGAAATGTCAAAATTTATCTGACAAAAGGTGATAAGTTAACAAAAACATACTCTGTTCTAAAGGAAATCAATAAAATTTTAAATATTTCACAAATCTCTTAGTACCTCAAGACTCAAGTATCATTTAACATATTAAGAACCACTTCCATAGTGGTAATTATAAATGTGCCATGCATTGGACATCTCTACTTGGTTAAACTAAAAGGGTAAGCCTTTAGAATATGCTAAATTACTTAAACTAGTTTGCTCAGGATATTCAGTTGGCATACTTACTGTACTGTAACACACATACCAAACTCATTTTTTTTTTTCAAATGTGAAAAAAAGTATCTGATACTTAATTTGTCTCACACAATTTACAATTAACATCATTCCTTTTCAGTGAGATTCTTCATGCACATTGCTAAAAAATTGCAACAGAAACCTTTCGCATATAATATAGCCCTGGAAGAACGAACAACCTTTCACTATTGTTCTTTAAAAGACACTGAAATGAGGTCGTTCTGAACCTGAAAATAATAATGGCGTAAGCAGAGGCGTGGACGTGTCCTGTACTTGATACAAAGTGTCTCGTTGACTCACCACGAGTCTCTCTCTCTCTCTCTCTCTCTCTCTCTCTCTCTCTCTCTCTCTCTAGCCAGGACTGACCAAAAGGTGACGACTAAGGGCCGAACAAAGGACAAGATACGGATAGCCACATGGAATGTAAGGGGTGCAAATGTTGGGTTGAAAGAAAGAAATTGTCCAGGTGCTTGAGGGTGCGAAAGTGGATGTATGTGGATTAACTGAAACTAAAGGAAGAGGTGAGATTGTGAGAGAATGTGAGTATGGAAGGGGTATACAGTATGCGTGGGAGTAGGTGAGAATGAGAGAGCAAAAGGAGTGGGTATTGTTGCGAGTAACAGATGGAAGGAGAATATAAGAGAGTATGGATCAGTTGGCTCAAGGATTGTGTGGGTAAGATTGAAAGTTGGACTACAATTGTGGGCTATTGTGTGTGTCCATGCACCAACGCAGATCGTGCAAGCAGAGTGAGAGGAGAGTTCTGGACAAATGTGGAAGCGTGAATGGAAAAGTTTGAAAGGAATGAGAGAGCATTTTTAATTGAAGATATGAATGGAAAAGTAGGGAATAAGAAGGTGGATGAAGTAGTTGGTGAGTGGGGTGTGCCTGCAGAGATGGATGAGAATGGCAGTGTTTTAGTGGATATTTGTGCCGGGAGGGGGTTGGTGATAGCCAATACCCTTTTCAGGCACAAAATGAACCTTAGGTATACATAGCCAGTGATTAGAAGGGTGGGTGGTGAACTGAATGAATGTAAGGAAATGATTGATTATGTGTGTGTTGATGGCAGGATGAGAAGGTGTGTAATGGATGCAAGAGTATATAGAGGTTGGGGGAGTGTACTTTCTGACCACCACTTGTTGGTGGTCGGAACCAAGGTCCAAATGAAATGGAGAAATAGAAGAAGGGAAAGACAGGAGGAAGTAGTTCATACAAGGAAGGTTGACAGGTTACAAGAGGATGGAAAAAAGGCAGAATATAAGAGGGAAGTGAAGGAGTGACTGGGTAAATATGGACTGGAGCAGATAGGGGACATGGAAGGTGTGTGGAAGATAAAGAAATCTGTGCAGCATGTGAGATAGTGTGTGGAATGAAGAGAAGACGAAAAGGGGTACAGGGAACACCATGGTGGAATGAAAAGTGAGACAGGCTGTGACACAAAAGAAGAAAGCATGAAGTGAGTGGATGAGAAACGGGCGTGGAAGACTTTGGGAGACGGAAGAGACAGTTATATGTAGAGAGGAAGAGGGAGGTGAAAACATTAGTAGGAGAGAGTAAGAAGAGAGTGGATGAGGAATTTGGAAGGAATATGAGTGTAATTTGGTGGGACTGTAAGAAAATGTTCTGGAAAGAGGTAAAGAGCATCAGACTGGGTGCCAAAGAAGTTACTTGGGGAGTGAGAGACGAAAATGGTAGATTACTAGTGGAGAAGGAAGAGAAAGTGAGCAGATGCAGAGTACACTTCAAGAAATTGTTGAACATACAAAATGAAAGTAATATGAGTATAAGTGGCTGGGGAATGGCTGGGACAAGGAGGGATGTGAGAAGAGGGGAAGAAATCAGTAGGGGTGGAATTTGTGGAAAATGAATCAGGTCAAAATGGGGAAAGCCCCAGGAATAGATGGAGTGTGTCGTGAAATGCTGAAGCATGGGGGAGAGATAGTAGTAGAATGAATGTGGAAGATGTGCAGATTGGCCTGGGAGGAAGGTAGAGTCCCGGATGATTGGAAGTCAGGTATAATATTCCCTTGTACAAAGGAAAAGGGGAAAAAGAAGTGTATGGTAATCACTGGGGCATTTGTCTTCTTAGTATAATAGGAAAAGTATATGGTAGGATACTTATTGATAGAGTTAGGGAAATAACAGAGGAATTAGTTGGAGAAGAATAGGAAGGTTTTAGGAAGGGAAGACGTTGTGTAGATCAGATATTCATTCCTAGATCTTTAGTGGAAAAGCTTCTAGAGAAGGGAAAGAAGTAGCATGTGGCCATCATGGATTTGGAGAAAGCATATGACAGGGTGGATAGACATGGACTGTGGAAAGTGTCAAATTCGCGCGAGCGTATTATTATAATTTCGTAACATTGTACTCTGATGAGAAAACCACGAACTCTAGTGGAATTTCCACTGGGCAACACTCAGTTCAACCATCCTCGTATTCACTTCGACCGGGATGGTTTTCAGAACATTTGTCACTGTTTCACAAGTGACCATTCTTATCCACGACATTAGTGCTTTCACTGAGTGATTTATTGTGAGCCTATATCGTTCAACTTCCTTCCATTGACCATTGAAGGTTGGCCACCCCTATTTCCGGCGAACACGGCCATCTCTCGCCCTCTTTCCTAGTTTGAAGTCGGTCGGCTCGGGATCGTCGCGAGGATAGGATCGTTTTGTGCCCAGCATAGAGCAGCGTCTCTGTTGTACAGCGAATTCCTGAATATCCACTTAGATGGTGATTGGCGAAGCGGGCTTGGAGCGAATAGCAGCATTGGTGTTCATCACAGGCCCCCAGACTTTCATTTCGGCTTCCCTCCACTGATCAGTATTTCTGTTCGTTTTTCTAGGCTTAAGTTTAATTAGCATTTGAATGAGCGAGTGAGTGTATTCTCTTGTTATTTGAATTCATGAGTCCCCTAGCGACCATGAAATTACCCTTTTGAATTTATTTTGAGATTCATATAACATAAATTTATTTTATTGTAATCAATAAATTTACAGTTCTTTTCTTTGAGTTTAATGTAATTAGACTCGTGTTTTATTTCTCCACATTAAGCTTATTTTAGTTGCCACTTCTAGTTTGCACAAACTCTTTACAATATTCATGACTGGTACTTAGGCCAGTTCTTTTGTATCAAACTTAAATCTGTTGTGCCAGCCAGGAGTTAAGCACCGGCAAGAACCTGTTTATTATTATTAGCATTAGTTATTGATTGTCAGGGGTGGAGTCACTTTCTCAAGAGGCTAACAGTACTACAAACAGCACTCGTGAGTCATTAGTCCCTGCAGTGTACTGTTGAGAAAGTTATAAATTCTCGTCTTTAGAGAATCGGCGACGTAAGCAGCATAAAGTAAAACTTACTGCTTGATTTTCACAAGTTAAATCCTTGTCTCTATTTTCAAGTAACATCAAGTAATTTTAATTCCTACATCCACATTCCCCCCTTGTCGGAAAGTATTAGGAATATATGAAATAGATGGGAAGTTGTTGAATGCCTTGAAAAGTATATATGAGGGTGCTAAGGTTGCATTGCGTGAATAGTGAACTGAGTGAATTTTTCTATTTGAGGGTTGGATTGAAACAGGGATGTGTAATGTTTCAATGGTTATTCAGTCTGTATATGGATGGGATTATAAAAGAGATACAAGGCAGGGCAGTGGATGTTGGAGTGGCCTTAATGAGAGACGACAGTGTTTGGAAACTCCCTGTACTGTTGTTTGCAGATGATACTGTGCTGTTAAGTGAAGACGAAGGGGAGATGCAAGGATTGGCGAATGAGTTTGGGAGAGTATGTAAGAAACGGAATCTATAGGTTAATGTAGGGAAGAGTAAAGTTATAGTCTTTGAGAGAAGTGAAATCAGCGAATGTTCAGTGAGGTTGGATGAGGAGGAAATGGATTATGTGAGTGCGTTTAAGTACTTCGGTAGTGTGATGAGTAAGGATGGAAATTTAGAGGGTGACGTGCTTGAAAAGGTACAGTAAAGAAGAAAGGTTGCTAGTACCTTGAAAGCAGTGATAAGAAAATGGGAAGTGAGTGTGGAAGTGAAAAAGTTACTGTATGACAGTATTGTGATAACAACTCTAATGTATGGCATTGAAGCTTGGACCTTGTTGGAGGGACAGAAGTCAAGAGTGAGAGCAGTGGAAAGGACTTATTTGAGAGGGGCATGTTGAGTCTCATGGAGAGACAGACTGAAGGAGCGTTGTAGTGTGGATGTGGATGTGATGGGAAGAGTTAGGAGAAACACACTGAGGTGGTTTGGCCGTGTGGAGAGGATGGAAAGTGAGAGACTGACGAGGAGAGTGCATTTGAGTGAAATGGGGGGGAAAGGGGAGGCCAAGGATGAAATGGAGGGATGGAGTGGAGAGGTATATGAGAAAGAGGGGGTGTCAGCTGGGATCAGGGCAGTGAAATGGCGGGGGACAGGGCGACATTGTGGAGATATTTTTGTGTCCACCCCTTAAGGGATTAAGGCGTCTGGCAGAATATATATATATATATATATATATATATATATATATATATATCTATATATATCTATATATATATATATATATCTATATATCTATCTATCTATCTATATATATATATATATATATATATCTATATATATATATATATCTATCTATCTCTATATATATATATATATATATATATATATATATATATATATATATATATATATATGAAGTTATTTATTTATTTCTTTACTTGTTTACTTATTCATTTATTTATTTTTACAGATTTATTGTTTTTTTTAGCCCCATACGATTTCAAGACCCTCGGGGGCCTCCTCCCCCCCCCATTCGCTACGCCCCTGGATATGATACTTCCGTCTCTTCACATCAAGTTAGGCATGATGAAAAATTTCGTCAAAGCCTTGGATAACATAGGTGCAGGCTTCGGACGCCAGAGGAAAGTCTTCCCTAAGATTAGCGACGCCAAACTGAAGGAAGACATTTTTAGTTGGCCCACAAATTCGTAGCCTGATGACAGACAGTCAATCTGATGCAACCCTCGAGGCAGACGAACTTAGGACATGGAGGTCTCTTAAGGAAATTTGTGCTGGTTTTCTGGGCAGCCATCGCATTGAGGATTATGTGAAAACCGTTGAAGAGCTCCTGGTTGCGTACCATGGAATTGAATGCAGCATGTCCCGTAAAACCATTTTTCTTCACTCACATTTTATTTTCCAACAAACTTTGGTGCTTACCTTAGAAAAGGTAAGTAAAGATACCTGATTTTGGACCGAGTTTTCACTGAATTCCCTTTGGTGTTAGTGAGGCAAAAGTAGCAATCAGGACAGTGATCATTTGGTTCGCGCCAAACCATTGGTACTGCAAAAGGCATACTTGATGGCCGTTGCATGTGGTTTACACCGAGCTTGCGTGCAATATGGGGTGCCCACTTCTTGTTTTGATTACCATCAGGACATTTGAAGTAGTGTTTGTAAGCACTTTTAACATTCCTTGTAACCGATCTCTTCATGCTTTCAGGTGTAAAGAACCAGCAGATGTAGCAGAAAGAGTCTGATGCATTCATACAGTAGCGGTGCTTCATTACTTGCCAGCTCAGATGAAGGCAATGTAACAGTAAAGAAAAGCTGAAATGGAATAATAGGAAATATAAGATTACCACTGCATGCATTGGTGTAAAAAAAAAAAATCTGCTTGATGGTAGGCAAATTTTACCCGTCTTCGGCTGTGGCTGATTCACTTTGAGTTGCTAAATATCTTGTGGTTCAGGTACTCAAGTGAAGTTGTTATAGCAGCCACATTTAATGGATGAATGCAACTTTGCAAGGTATAAATATATGACTGGAATCGAGTTGTATTTTCCAACCAACGAGCAGATTTTTCTATGGTGAATTGTTCTCGAAAACTGGACGTGCTGGCGACAAATGGATAGATTCGAAATTTACAGGTTCATGTTGCTTAGAATCACCTAAAAACATACGAGAACCATAACATTTTTTAAATTTTGTTGACCAGTATTACTTTTTGGAGAGGAATCAATCCCTTAACCAAATTTAAAATTCTGAGAAACAGTGAAAAAGGACAGATAAGGCTTTGATATTATAAAAATGGACTCTCATCCGTAATGTGATATTTCGAGAGCGTGACCCCCCCCTCCCAATTAGCCTGATCCGTAATGCGATATTTAGGAAACTTGATCTCCCTTCCAATTATTCTTGGGAGATCAGCCCCCCTTCCAAAAATGAAAACGATAAAATCAGGGGACAGTGAGCACATGAATTTTAACGAAACTGGCATACACTTTGCGGGACTGGGTATGCCTTGTATCATATTTTCTCAGAATGCAGAAAAAGAAACTGCACATCTACTTTATTATTAGCATTGCTACTACTACTACTACTAATACTACTAATACTACCATTACTGTTGCTGCTAGTACTACTAGTACTACTACTGCTACTGCTGCTCCTACCACTACTGCTACCATTACAACAACAACAACAACAACAACTACTACTACTACTATAATACTACTACTACTACTACTACTACTACTACTACTAATAATAATAATAATAATAATACAACTACATTTACTATTATTATTAACACTAATTGGATCGCTGTTGTTCTTGTTGTTGCTGTATTAATTGTCATTATCATCATTATGATTATAAAAAGCAAACCTGAAATTAAAATGGCTAATCCTCTGAACAGGGAAGTTGACTAAAATCACCCGATGGAATCCTGACTGAATGAGGAAGACGCCATCACAGCGAAGGAGTTAAAATATCAGTTTGTATAATGACATCACTAAACACTGTCAACATGACAAACCGCTGTCCCCTGGCTTCTTCTTATAACCCAGCCCTGGTCTCAGTTTCCTCAGTCTCTTACTTTCTTTCCTTCTACTCACCTTCAAACTATCTTGTCTCAACGTTTTGCTTTCATCGTCAATTTCTCTCCTAGCATCCAATCAGCCCTCTTCCTTTTTCGATCGTTCTCTTTACCGTTTCCCGGTATCATCTCTCTCTCTCTCTCTCTCTCATCCTCCACTCCAGGTACAATCTCTTCATCCCACTATTTCCTTAAATTTTCATCATTCTGCTGAATACTCTCCAGCCTCTAATCACCGTTCCAGTGCTCTTCAACATCGTCATCATCTTTCCCTTCCTTGTCATGTATCAATCGTATGAAGCTTTTGCAGTGTCTTCCTTATTCCCTATTCATTTTTCTTTTTTCTTTTTTTATAATACTTTTGTTTCCTGTTTTAAAGACAGCACCCTTCAAGTTCCTCATCTCCATTTCCCCCTCTGTAATCCATATTCTAATTCAAATGAAATTTTCGCAACACCTTCGTAGCAATTGCATTTTATGTAATATATGATGAATTTTTGTTGCTTATTTTTCAAGACTTTAAATACAGGTGTACCCTACGGCATTAGCATTAATGATACGAGATGTAATGTGTAAATTCCAGCACTAAAAACGATGTGTTATGAACTCTCGAGAGCCGAACAAAAACACGATACTGTACATACATTCATCTATTATATCATTAGTTTCCCCCACTGTCGCCTCACACTTCTCCCTCCATCTCCACCTTTACTCAGCTCACTTCCTGGGCCAAGATTTCTACTCCAAACCTCACACCGGCCACCGTCCAGCTTGAGCAAAAGACATTTTTCCCACTTTTTCCCTGCCTCTATTTTGCCTTTCCTCTCTCCTTTCCAGAATTCCGGTAAACCCTTACTCATATAGATACCTGTTCAGTTTGATATCATCACCAGTCTACCTTCTATTGCATCGTTTGTTTCAGCTTACATTCTGCCCACTCCTTTGTAACACTTTTCTCCCTTTTCATTCTCTCTCCCTTAACGTACCATTTTTATTTCAAAACAATATGTCTAGTGTATCAACCACTTTCTCTTCATTCACACAGATCTCTCACTACACCCTCTCCTGTCTATTACACCCTATGGTAATTCTTCCTTTGATTATTTTTCTCTTTATCTTTGCCTCAGATCATCTCGTTTTTCCTCTCGTCATGTCATTATTCATCGCTAGTTTCTTTTCATCCACGTTTACTGTCCTTCACTTGTGTCCATCACTTTCCATAGCTCTCACTCGCCACCTCCTGCCTCTCACTTCCTCATTCCTATCTCCTTCACTATTCTCCTCGATATCACCCTCACGCTATCTTCGCAGCCTTCACTCCTCGTCATTTCTTCCCTTACTCTCCCGTACACATTCTTTTCTCCTTAACCAGCTTTTATACCATCCCGTTCGCCCTCATGCATGTCATCATACCTACTCTCTCTCTCTCTCTCTCTCTCTCTCTCTCTCTCTCTCTCTCTCTCTCCACAACCCTCACTACCTCTTCAAGTTCCCTTTTCATCTTTCCTCGACCCACTCACCTTTCCAGCACTCTTTCTCCTCCAACCCTCCCTCCCTGATCACCACAAATCGTACTGATAGGTGATGGGAAGGAGGAGGGGAGAGGAAAGAGAGAGGGAACGGCAGGAACGGATGAGAGAAGTCAAAATGAGACGGAAGAGAGAAACGAAAGCTGAAAGATCAACGAGGGAGGGAAGACAGGTAGTGGACGGGAGGGGAAAGAAAGACGAGTGAGGGGAGATAGAAGGCGACGGGAGCAAAATTGTGGGAGGAGAGGGAGGAAAGAGGGAAGAGGAAAGGAAGAGGAAGTGCTAGGAGGAATGAGGAGGAAAAGGGGAGGGGAGGGGAGGGGAGGAAAGGACGTGAATGTAACCAGGGAGAGATGAAGGAGAGCGGGAACTGAAGGAGGAAAGGAGGGGGATACGGTAGAGGGAGAATGAAGGAAAAGAAGGAGAAAGAAGAAAGGAAAGATTGACGGGATGGATGGAAGAAGAAAGGAGAGAGGTGATGGGGGGATAATGGTGGGCGGTGGAAAGAAAACTGAAAAAAAAAAAAAAAAAGATGAAGTGAGTGAGAGAGGAGGTGTAGATAGAAGGATAAGGAGGTGCAGAGAGAGGTAAGAGAGAAGCGATGGTGGGAGAGGGGGGGATGGAGTGAGGGGAGAAGGAAGATAGAAGGACAGAGGGGAAACTTTTTAAACTGATCTAGAAGGCAAATGTCCCTGCCAGGAACTGGCCGGTGATAAGGGGGAGCAGAATGGGAAAGGGAGGACGAAGTAAGGGAGGAGAGGAGAAGGGAGCAGATAGGAAAGGAAGGAAGAAAGGGAGAGAGGAGAGGTGTAAAGGATAGAAAAGGGAGAAAGAATGAGGGAGAGGGAGAATGGAGAGAGTAGAAGCAGATATGGAGAGGTAGGACGGAAAGCAAAGGAAATCATGGAACAAGGCAAGATGGGAAAGGAATTGTGGCAGAAAGAACAGAGCGAATGGAAAGTACATACGGAAAAATAGGTGGAGGAGTTTGTGGGGAAGGAATTAGAGGAAAGGGCAACGCAGTGTCGGGTGGACGGAGTAGGAGGAAAAAGGGTGATGGAAGGAGAGAAAGATAGGGAAGAGGAGAGGAGAGTGAAGAGAAAAAAGACCTGGTTGGAGAGAAAAAATTGAAAAAGAAAGCAACAGGTAAGGGAGGCGAGGAAATTGGAGAGAGGGGTGGAGGGAGGAAAAGAAAGAGGGGGAAGGGATGGAGGGAAAGAATGAAAAATGAGAAAAGTGAAGAACAGTAGGAGGAAAGGAAACTGGAGAAGGTGAGGGAGGAGAGCGATAGGAAGGAAAGTGGAGAGAGAGAGAGAGAGAGAGAGAGAGAGAGAGAGAGAGAGAGAGAGAGAGAGAGAGAGAGAGAGAGAGAGAGAGAGAGAGAGAGAGAGAGAGAGAGAGAGAGAGAGAGAGAGAGAGAGAGAGAGAGAGAGAGAGAGAGAGAGAGAGAGAGAGAGAGAGAGAGAGAGAGAGAGAGAGAGAGAGAGAGAGAGAGAGAGAGAGAGAGAGAGAGAGAGAGAGAGAGAGAGAGAGGTGGGGGGGAGGATGGATGGGAGGGGAGATGGAGAAGAAAGAGGACTCCGGTGAGTTAAACTTTTCTGGGCCTAGGAAATGATGGCGTCGCAATACTTACGACTTTTGGACAGTTGCCTTTGCGCCTCTGCCATTATAACCATTTCATTTATTATGTCACTGCAACGAAGGAGTTAACCACTTTGCTCTGAAAACATATTTTGTGGTCTATTATTCATAAGACTAAACGATCTGGCTTAGCTTTGTAGAGACTTTTCGAACCGGAGGAGTCCGAGTTCTCACTAGTGCTTTCACAACGAGTTCTCACTAGTGCTTTCACAACGAGTTCTCACTAGTGCTTTCACAACGAGTTCTCACTAGTGCTTTCAGAACTGACGAAACCAAGAATATGAAAACTGATACATTAGTGTAGTGACGGATTAATATAATTTTATCTCTTCCCTCCCACCTTCTTTTCCCTCTCTTTCTCCTCCACTTCACGCTCCCCTTATCTCCTATTTTCCTCCGCCGCTTTCTCTTATTGGTCTTACGTCTTCCCTCCTTCCTCTTGATACCTCAGAATTTTTGTCTCCCCACCCGCCTTTTTCACTTCTTTAATTTATTTCTTCTTTGATTTCATTCATTCCATTTACCATTTTTTCCAGTCTTCTTATCCATATATTTTATTGCTATGTTATTTTCTTCCTTCTCGATTATTAACCCTCTCATGATCGCGAAACTAACGTCTGCAGTTCCTCTTTAGCGAACAGTAAGTCATCGTCAGGGCAGCTCTGTTACTCTTTTCAATTTAACACTACACGGTTCCATTTGACTGACAGCAAATCATTGATGCTGAGAGTGAACACTCCTTTCATTCCATTTTATAAATGCTTTCTCTTATTCGCATATTCCTTCCCTCTTCCCAGCCATATGTCTTTTTTCTCTGCATTCCGCTTCACCCGTTACCTTTTCGTGCTCTGTTTTTTTACTTTTATTCGTCTGTCCTCCCTACATCTCATCTTCCCTCTCTTTCACTTAGTTTTCTCCCGTTCCCCCTTCACTCGCCCTCTTCTTCTTCTTCTTCTTCTTCTCTCTCTCTCTCTCTCTCTCTCTCTCTCTCTCTCTCTCTCTCTCTCTCTCTCTCTCTCTCTCTCTCTCTCTCTCTCTCTCAGGTAGTTGTGTACGGAACTTATTTTTGTCTTGCTTCCTCCAGGCACTTTTCTTTAGTTAGGAGATACTTGATCTAACTGAAGGGGTGAGGCATTGCCTTCATTGATCTGTTTGGCTTGAGTGCATTTTCAAAAGTATAATTCTGTTATCTCCGGGAGATTTAATTCACCTCAGGTGACGACTCACCCAGACGACCTATGAGTATTATTCTTGCTACTGTACCTCCGAATGATCTTACTCAGCTTGGAAGTCTTTCCGAGTATAGGGGATTAGGATAAGCTTTCATTTCTTAGCTGAATATTGCCATACGTAGATGTTTTTTAGTCTGTTCAGTAAAGCACCCCAAGTAAAGGAGGGGAAAAATGAGAAAACATCGCTGTAGCTAAATAAAATCTCTAACGAGGATTCTATTTAAAAACCCTAATCACCAGCAAAATAACACCATCAAAAGCCACACAATAATTACTATAACATCAAAAATAATCTATCTATCTATCTATAGCCCGGCGCCCTAATCCCGCAAAGGGTGGCCGCAGACAAAACGCCTCCAAGTCGCTCTGTCACCCACCATTTGACTACCCTCCTCCCAACTCAGCCCCCCCCTCCCTCATATACCTCTCAACTCCATCCCTCCACCTCATCCTCGGTCTACCTCTCCCTCTCCCTCCCTCCACCTCACCTACATACACCCTCTTAGTCAGTCTTTCATTCTCCATTCTCTTCACATGTCCAAACCACCTCAGTGTATTTCTCCTAATCTTCTCAACAACATCCACATCCACCCCACATCGTTCCTTCATTTCTTCATTCGTCAACCTGTCCCTCCACGTCACTCCACATGCTCCTCTCAAGTAACTCATTTCCACTGCTCTCACTCTTGACTTGTTCCCCTCTTGCAAGGTCCATGCCTCGCTTCCATACATCAGGGTAGGGATCACAATACTATCATGCAGTGACTTCTTAACTTCCATACTCACCTCCCTATTTCTCATCACTGCTTTCAGTGTACCAACGACCTTCCTTCCCTGCTGTACCCTTTCACGCACTTCATCCTCCAAAGTTCCATCCTTACTCATCACACTACCCAAGTACTTGAATGCACTCACATTCTCCATATCCTTACCATCCAACCTCACTGCACACTCTGTGACTTCATTCCTCTCAAACACCATAACTTTACTTTCGTTTATATTAACTCTCAGATTCCTCCTCCTACACACTGTCCCAAATTCATTCACCAAACCTTGCAACTCCCATTCATCTTCACTCAAAAGTACTGTATCATCAGCAAACAGCAACACCGGAAGCTTCCAAATCTCACCCTCATTCATTAGAGCCACCCCCACATCCACTGTCCTACCCTGCACCTCCTTTACAACTTCATCCATGTATATAATAAACAGCCATGGAGAATCACACAACCCTGTTTGAGTCCCACATTGAGATCAAAGAACTCACTCAGCTCACCATCCACTCGCAACGTAACCCTAGCTCCCTCGTACATACTCTTCACAGCACTCAACAATTTCCCCTCCACTCCATATATTCTTAATACCTTCCACATACCTTGCCTATCTATTCTGTCATAAGCTTTCTCCAAGTCCATGAAGGTAGCATACACAAATAGTACGCCATAAACCCAACAAAAACATAAACAGCATCACAACAACATCACAAACCACAATAACGGCGAGAGGCTGGGTGAAATATGTGCAAATTATCGAAAATCAGAGGAAAATTTTCTGTACGTTCAAGCGGGCTGTCTGAGCAGCTGTGTCAAGTATTACAAGAATTCGTCGATTTTTAAGGGAGTTCTGGGCATTTTTGTAAGGATAACTACCCAAGTCAAGAACGCGGGTCGGGTGTACCATGTATGCTATTAGTATTTTTTCCCCAGAAAATCTGTGTTGTTTAACGCTTTTTTTTTTTTTTTTTATAATTATAATGTATAGGGGTAAAAGCACAAGGCTCGCATGTCAAGTAACAATCTTGGACCGCAGCTGTGGGTATGAGTCATTTTTACTTCTGCATTTTCTTTTGCATCTTGGTGCATTCTGATACCTTGAGGGTATTTATACTTTTGAGGGAATATCTGATGCTTTTTTGCCTTCAAGGTATATGTATATCCTCAGTGGACCAGGTACCAAAGTCTTTTTAGGTATATATATATATATATATATATATATATATATATATATATATATATATGCCACAAAAAGGTCATAACAGCAGCACTACAGTTAATGTAAATTTAGACACGCGTTTTGAAACCCAGATGATATTTATATTTTGGAGGGAATTTCTGTTGCTTTATTGCCTTCAAGGTATATGTACAGCATATCCTCAGGGGACCAAATGCCAGAGTCTGTTTAGGTATACATGCATATAAATACCACAAAAAAGGTTTAACAGCAGCACTGCAGTTAATGTAACTTTAGACGCACTTTAAGATTTTTTTTTTTTTTTTTTACATTCAGCAGCAATCTACTTCCTCATCATTAAACCTAGGATCATTAACTTTTGTCAGTTTCTTAAACATTAGTTTGTCTACATAAAAATGACCTTTTTTTTTAATCTCATATTTTGTGGGTATGGGAAATGTTCAAACTGCTGAAAAAAAAATTGTTTTTTTTTTATTTTGTGTAAACAATGAAATGTTTACTGAAAACCTAGGATCATTTTTGTGATGCTGTATGTACAGGCTATACATGGTATTAATTTCAACCAAAATGATGGTCAACTGTGGGACTAGATAAATTTTGAATATTATTAAAAATTGACAAAAATCACCACATCACAATTACCACCCCCACAAAGAAAAATTTATTCCTGAAATTGAAATACATCTCCTGAAAGGTAATATTTATGGTACGTTTTTCAATCCTCCCTGACCATTTTTAATAATTTACCCGGCCTCTCCTCTGAATACCAAAAAGAACATTGGCACCAAAATTACAACATAAACCCGTCAACAACAGCGAGATTACTGTTTTCCATGAACACGGCAACAACCTATAACACACAAAAAATAATAAAACCAATAATATCAACAATTCAGCAAAATCAGAATCACCAACAACACCCAAAACTACACCAGAATTTAAATAACAACACAACCAACTCAGCAATACCAAAACTAGGAGGCTCACAGCAATCAGTCACCTAAAAAAAAAAAAAAAAAAAGCCACTAAAACAGCAACATAAACAATCCAATAACAGCATGATACACAGCAGCAATATAAAGCAAACCCCATCCCATCCAATGATACGAATAATTTTGGCATGGACAGTATTAATAGGGGTGTGGGTCAATCAATACTACTTTGGCAACAATTAAGCACACCTGGCTTTCTGGTTGCAACGATACGGGTTAATAATGTGTATGGTGGCGTCACATCAAAGGATATGTTTAGCTTTGTCGCCAATGCCAGAGCCAAAAAGACTGTCACCGTCATCATCGGTACTGTTGTCATCGTTATTATATTTGTCACCACCATTTACCACCATCTTCAGTCTGTGGTATATACTTTTCATCACCATCATCACCATAATTTCCACCATTGTCCCCATCGGGTCCATTGTTATTATTATTGTCACCACTCGTATTACTTCTCGTACCATCAACCGTGCCATCACCATTATAAGTACTTTTTTTTTTTTTTTCTCAAAATCATTAACTTCACCATGAACTTCACCTATTTGTTTCCTGTACTATCATTCAAAAACATATCCATACTAAAGTGACACTAATCATATTGACACATTTGACGAAAAGTATGGAATACCGACTCTACTCGAATCGCTCTACTGATTCTGGAATCCTGCGTTCACATGTGTAAGGATACTTTTTGAGCGATAGTACATTCTTTTTTTTTAGGTACCCTCAACAATAATCAACTATTATAGCTATTATTATCAATGTCAAAGTCTCTACCACTCTCATTTCCACATACACAGTGACTGTCATCACTTCTTCAGTGACCATTACTACAACCTCTATCACTATCATAATAATGATTGTTACCAGTACCACTAGCTCTAATAATGATTTTGTCTTACCTCAATGCTTCAGCCCATCATCTCAATGGTGGGGAGGGGAGGGGGGGCAAACGCCGTGGAGTGCATAACCTCACACACACTCCAACTCCACCCATGCAGGTCGATATGTGCAGCCCTCCAGACAGAGACACTTCCCCCTCTAAGCATATCTCAGCATGAATGATCAACCTACTCTAGGCATGAGTTCCGGGCCCTTCCTGTTGGTTTCTTCCACCCCGGGTTAACTTTCTCAGTAACTATCCCATGGGTAGAGTCAGCCTCAGGAAAATGGGCCATGTGCCCATATAACTGGAGTTGGTGCTGATGTACTATGTGCGTAATAGTTCTCGACTTAGTCTCACGTAGTCGTTCATTACGTACCCAGTTGTACCAACAGTATCCCACGATCTTGAGAAAGCACTTAGTACCAAAGGAGTCAATTCGCTGCTTCAAGTCACTGTTTAGTGTCCATGGCTCACAGTTATATAGTAAGACAAAGAGCGCCAGTAACCTGAAGATGCGAAGCTTCGTCCTCCTACATAAATAACGGCAACACCAAAAACCCCAGTTGATTGAATTAATAACCCAGTAGGACAGACCGATGTGACGAGAAATCTCATCGTCTGGGCTACTGTTGTTATTTACCACTCTACCAATATTAGTGATTCTTTCCAAGACTTGCACATTCTCATCACATGCTTCAACAAACTGAACTGTTTCATCCAACAAACCACAAAATGCCTTTACACCGGTTTTGACACAATAGACCTTTAATCCCAACGGCTTTGGAGTCTTGTGAAATCCCATTCCTGTGATTCTGCTAGGATTCATCATCAGCGAAGTCAGAGTTAGTAACCCTGAAATTGTTAAGTGATACTACACAGTGTCTTTGGCTCACAGCCCAACAAAGTACACAATTCATGCACTTGTTGGAAAGTGTGGGAGCAAGGAAACATCCCTCTCTCACTACAGTACTTACTGGGAAGAAGTAGGATGTTTTTCCTCCACACTTGAAAGCACTGTCAGTGTTTGAACAAAGGCAGTAATCAGTCAGATTATCCCTTCGGGGATCCCACAGATTTGCCGGAGTTTCCAAAATACCTCCTGATTCTCCCGAATTACTGAGTCATATGCATTCTTGAGATTCACATAAGCTGCAAGCAGACCTTGTCCATACTCAAGGTGTCATTGCACGAGAACTCAAAGAGCTACGATGCTGTCAGCTGTAGTATTTTTGGGTGTGAATCTAGTTTGCTCAGTATTCTGAAAATTTGGCATTTAGTGCCAGATACTCATCAGGAGAATGTGAACAAGAACCTTGCCCTGTAAACTGAGCACTGTATTACTACGGTTGTTACTATACTTACGCAGGTCTCCTTTCCCCTTCTAGTTAGGGGATGACCAAACCCTTTCTCCAGTCAAAAGGAATGTTATCAGGTCGCTAGTGGCTTCCCTGACTGCAGGTAATGCCCTGATCATGGTTTCACCCCCAGCTTTGATCAGCTTTGCTGGGATGCCACAAGTGCCAGCTGCTCTACCACTTGCCAACCTTTCCACTGTCGTCTGGTTTCCCCTAGAGCAGTCCCAGTATCATCAATTGGTGGGAGAGCTGTCAGTGGTTGTACACCAGCTGATGGAAGCTTTCCAATGGGAGGTTTAGCCATATACAGCTGCTCAAAATACTCAGCTCTACGAGCTTTAAACTCACTTGCCCCCGAAATATCCCACTCATCTGTTGTCCGAGCAGTGTTAACTTGAGAGGCGGGTCTGGAGGAGAGCATCTTCAGGGCTCAGTAAGCAGGTCGAAGGTCATTCATATGAAAATGGCCATCCATCTCCTCAGCGATTTTTCTGACACACCTCTCCATGTCCTTCCTCACAAAACTTGTCCCCGTTGACAAACAAATCAGTGCTGCTTCCAATCCCAAGCCAGTGCAACAGCATGACTCACCTCAGTTATTACCGGTAACCCCAGCGAGACAAAACCCTTCCTTGATCTCAGACACTCTCCATGCACTCACCAACTACTGCCAAGGTAGCATGTTTCGAGACTGTCATTGCATTGTCATGAGCACACTCATCATCCCTGAGTTCCTCAAGTTGGAACTATTATTGGTAGCATCAGGGGCTTCTCACAGTTTTGATCTGCAGTCTTAGACTGGCAGGAAGAAGTGTGTGACAGTAGCAAAGAACTCTGCAATCTTGAAAATCCTGCAGTTCTGAAGGATCCTCCAGCAAGTATTAATAGAGATGTCGTCAGTCACTTTTGCAACCCATCCGGTATTGGAGAACTGTGTCTAGCAGTGAAGATCTGACGACTGGAACCAGGGTCTAGCACTTCTCAGCTTACGGGACTTCGCAAAACCCAGAAGGTAATAGATAGTGTAATTTCTGGCTCGAGAGCCATGGAAACCTTTACAATCCTCAAAGCCTTCATCGTCAGTGCCATTAACAGCACTGAAATCACCCAGCAGGGGAGTGTATTCCTTGTGGGGCACTGTTCCACAACTGAATCAAGTTTGGCATAGAATTGCTCTTTCTCTTCATCACTCACCCCAGTTGGAACGTACACAGCAGTAGGAGAGATGCTTTCACTCACGACTATTAAATCCAGCTCTACCATGTAAATTTAATGCATCTTTTTTACTTGCTCTGCTAACACCATTTGCACACCTTTGTTCCACCTACCACCAACATAATGCCCGTCTAACTCTTCCACAACTATCAACACAACCATCAAAACCACAACTTCATTACCCTCACCATTTAACCCTCAGGAAGTGTTCCTCACTTAATCAATGCATTCTTCAATACTTCGCCTTCCACTACCACCGCTAAACCCAACCAACTTTTTCCTCCCATCCTTGACCTCATCGCCCACATCATTCTCTTCACCAACCACACCCATACTTTAGTCTGATACTTGAACTCAGCCCACTATCATCACTCGGCAAACCATTCCCTCAAGTTTATGCCAAATTAGTCACCAATCACTAACCTACACCCATACCCACTTCCACATCGATACTCACCTCACCGCTGTTACCCGCTCTTCATCGACGTCCGCCTCCCCAACAACTTCTACACACGCACACCACCTCCCAAACGCCCTCACGCTACCTCTTCCTACATCCACCCAATCTCCCACACCCATTAATCCCACCTCCTACAACAAACCCACAACCTCCTACACCCATCACGCCTCTCGTACACGTAGATGCCCACAACCCACTCCTCACACATCTTTATCTTACTTCCTACATCCTCCACACCAACCTTCCACACCATCCCACCACCAGCAACCAGAACACCTCCTACACACACCCATCCTCTTTCACACACACACACACACACACACACACACACACACACACACACACACACACACACACACAAATTCCCAGACCCATCACACTTTCCACACACACATACACACAGAATTCCCCAGACTCATCACACATCCCACACACATTCTTCTAATCTCCCCCTCCCAACACACACACCTAATCATTATCCATCTCACAGTCTTATGCCTACATTCCACCTCGAACATCCACCCGTCCCCCTACTGACAGTCCCAAATAAAACAGAACCAACAAAAAATTGGAAGAAAGCAGGAAAACTTCACCTCGAACCCTTCACAGAGTATAGCAGAAACTTTCGCAATTTATATATATATATATATATATATATATATATATATATATATATATATATATATATATATATATATATATATATATATATATATATATATATATATATATATATATATATATATATATATATATATATTGCCAGACGCCTTAATCCCGTAGGAAGTGACCACAAACAAATCCCCTCCATGTCACTCTGTCCCCCGCCATTTGATTGCCCTGCTCCAAGCTAACACCCCTCTCTCTCATATACCTCCCAACTCCATCCCTCCATCTCATCCTTGGCTTCCCCCTCCCTCTCTCCTCCTTCACCTCACTTACATACACTCTCCTCGTCAGAGTCTCACTCTCCATCCTCTCCACATGGCCAAATCATCTCAATGTGTTTCTTTTAACGCTTCCTATCACATCCACACCACAACGTGTGGCAAATATATATATATATATATATATATATATATATATATATATATATATATATATATATATATATATCATCAGCCGTTGAGGTCCACTGCAGGACCGGCCTATCCCAACCGAAGCAGGGACGATACAAGCCAATGTATCTCTACCCAGTGGCTTAGGCTGTCTAGTAGAGACTGTATGTAGGGTGAGAAGTGCTTGCACTGTAAGTGTAATTGTAGTGTTGTAGTGGCTTTGGATGTGTGTGTAGTCCGTGAACCAAGTGTATCAGCCTGCCTTAAGCCGATTGGGTGCAAGCATACTTGTATGCGACACTGGTTCAACCACAGCACCCCTTATGTCCGCCAAAGTAGCAAGTGGCTCGGTGAACGATTCCCATAGTTTTTACAACTCTGGCGGGAGGCGAACCCTCGTCCACCAGCGTGCGAAACGCACACTCTACCACTGTACCACAGAGGCTCCATATATATATATATATATATATATATATATATATATATATATATATATATATAATATATATATGCAAACTAACCACAGGAGAAATGAAAGGAGCGACAGTGAGTACTTTCGTATATTACATCTTCAGACAGAGTGAGACAGAGTGAGACAGAAGTGAAGTCTCTGCATATATATATATATATATATATATATATATATATATATATATATATATATATATATATATATATATATATCTACCTAGGCTGCTTCCCCCAAGGAAAAGGAGGTAGCCAGGACAGGACGACACACTCCCAATTTACTCATCCATTTAGACAAATTCATTCGCATCGTAGCCCCAGAGGGGAGAAGGGACAGATCCTCACCGCACGAGGGTCAACTGTGCAGTGCAATCAGTGACATCCGCAGCAGGGCCCGACAGCAGAGCTGGTTTACCCCTGCCACATCATAATAGACCCATCCCCTCAACCGCATCTGACCTTTTAGCTGATGAGACCAAATGCGGAGAATATCCCATCAGGGCTGTGTCATCATTTATTCATTCACAATTTCTCTCCATTTATTTCTGTCACGCACAGCTACTCTTCCTTGCTCAACAGACATCCCTCTCGTATCCAACGCTCTCTTCACACTGTCCATCCATCCTATTTGTGGTGTCCCTCTCAGTCTTACACCTCTCACATCAGATCTAGTTATCTTTTTCACCAATCACTCATTATCCATTCTCTCCATATGCCCAAACCATCGCAACACCCTCTGCTCAACTCGATCAGCCATCTCCTGAACAACCCAAGTTCAACCTTCGCACTTCATCATTTCTCATCTCCATTACATTCAAACTTTTTCTCTGCTACACTTATCTTCCATGTTTCAGCCCCATATAACGCAGTCGGTACCACAACTCCCTCATACAGCCTTCTCTTTACATCCATTCTAAGCAAACGACATCTAAACACTTTTTTCATTCCTCCCAGCACCTTTCCTACTTCATTCATTCTAGATTTGACTTCTGCATCTATTCTTCCATCCACGGCATCATGTGACCCTAAATACTTATAACACTCTACCTCCTCAAGCAACTCACCATTCAAAAATATATTTATCCTCCTACCATCTACAAACCTCGTACACTTAATCACTCTACTCTTTTTCTCATTTACTTTCAATTTCCTCCTTTCACACACCCTTCCAAACTCTCCTACCAACTGTCTCAATCTCTCCTCTGAATCAGCCACCAGTGCATTATCATGTGCATATATATATTGTTACATAGCCTATGATTTCATCATCCTTTGTGTAATTCTAACGTACAGTATGCTGCATGTTTGATCACGAGCGTGTTCTACCTCACTCCCCCCTTCTACCCTTACAGTAGAGTAAGTCGTTCTTTCTGTTGTTCAGAGCAGGATTGTCAACTCTTTGTCCCCTATGGCTTCATTTGCGCGTCCTTCTTACAAGTTGTATCAAGCTAAGCCGGCCCCTATATAATGAGCTCAGTCTCTGCATTAATTGCCACTTAGATCTACTCCTCATTTTGCTCACATCTTTGTCCTCCCCTGTACAATTGTTATTATTGTGAGTGCTCAGAAAGTCTCCAGCCATCTAGCAGCTGTGTAATTTGAGTATAAGTGTTATTACATTTTTCTTCTTGTACTGTATAGCATAAGGTGTCGATTCGTAGGCCTAGTAAAGTTTTTGTAATTCATATTGTCACCCAGTGGTAATAATATTTTGTATCTGTAATAATATATCTTGCATTCACTGATTATTATCTGTTTTTCTCATTTTATCAGGGCTGACTTAGATAAATTTACACTTGCTAATTTCGTGTTAATAGAGGCTATTGCAGTTAACCATATATTTAACCTGTTTTTTTGCCATTACATTATCCTTATGAGTCCTGAATATTTAGTTGTTAGTTTGAGCATTAAACTTTAACTTTTAATTTTACCTAACTCTTTTGTTTTGAACCTGGAACTTTGCGGGACAGTTTTCTCTGTTCCGTAACATAAATTTGGCGACTTCTTATCAGGATATTCAGGATATTATGATAAGGATATTGGTTGATATTTTGTGACTGTGATTTATTCATGATGTCTACTATTACTACGCTTGATGAAGCCAAAGATTTTTTGTCAAATGTGCAAACAGTGTGTGATGTAGAAAACAGAACAAAGAATGAACTTAAGCTTGTTGCTCAACAATTGGGAATTGCAGTTCACTCTCATCATTCTAAAGATCAAATTGTTGGCATGATTAATAAAAGCTTGTTTAATGTAACTCCTCCAAATGAGCAAACGCAGATTGAAATAGCCAAGTTACAGCTAGCTCTGCAAGGAGGCTCGTGTTAAGGAAGCTGAGTTTCAGGCTTGTGCTAAGGAGGCTAAGTCTCAGGCTAAGGAGGCGGAGTCTCAGGCTCGTATTCAGGAGGCTGAGTTTCAGGCAAATGCTAAGGAGGCTGAGTTTCAGGCTCGTGCAAAGGAGGCTAAGTTTCAGGCACAAGTTGAACTTGCTAGGATTCAGGCAGACCATGAGTATCGCATGAAACAAGGTGGAACTGGATCATCTAGCTCTGATGATTTTGATGTGGCTAAAAATGTTAAACTTGTCCCTCCTTTTAATGAATCTGATTTAACAAAGTATTTTCAGTTGTTTGAGAGGGTAGCTACAGGTTTTAATTGGGCCAAAAAGTATTAGCCAGTACTCCTTCAACCTGTTCTCACCGGTAAAGCTCAAGTAACTTATGCATCTTTGCCTCAGGATCAATCTGATAATTATGATGTAGTTATAAGCTTGATTCTTAAGGCCTATGAGCTTGTTCCTGAAGCCTATAGAGTAAAATTTAGGACAACTTATAAGCAAGATAAGCAATCCCATGTTGAGTATGCAAAAAATCAAAGAAGATCTGTTAGAGCAGTGGTTAAATTCTAAGAATGTGGATTCTGATTTTGACAAATTTAAGTAGATGATTTTGCTGGAGGACTTCAAAAGGTGTATTAATAAAGATGTAAGCCTATATCTTGATGAGAAAAGAATAGATAATTTGTCTGATGCTACAGTTTTAGCTGATGAATATGTTCTCACTCACAAGAGACATTCTAGAGAAAAAAGGAAAGCTCAAAGTAAGTACGTTGCCCCTACTCAGAGTACAGGTAACAGGAAAGAGAATAAAGATGATGTTTCTCAGGAAGTAAATACCAGCTTCACCTCTAGATTTCAGAAAAGTAAATGTACTTATTGTAGTACGCTTGGTCATACTACGGAGAAATGTTTCAGGAGACAGCGTGATGTGAACAAAAAGGAGTCTTTAAATATTCAGTCAATTGGTCTAGTGTCCACCCTTGAGAGTTCCCAGAATTCTTCAACTGAGTTAACTGAACCTGCTTTGAGGGGTAAATTAAATTCTCATGATGAAGCTCCTCTTTTGAGCAGTAACGTGGGTGACACTCTCAAGAGCTCATGTGCTAATTTCCTGTCTGATTGTTTTGTCAGTCCTCTGGACAGTAATGACAGAAAATCAGTTAAAATATATCGTGATACAGGTGCTTGCCAATCCCTTATGCTGACCAGTGTTCTAGGCTCTAATGTTAATTCCTCTGATGAAACTGTAATATTACAAGGTGTAGGGAATAATTACTTCTCTGTCCCTCTGTGCAGAGTGAATTTAGAGTCTGGTTTTGTTAATGGTTCCGTTATGGTTGGGTTGGTTGAGACACTCCCAATGTCAGGTGTAACTTTCTTACTTGGAAATGATATTGGTGGAAGTCAAGTGTGTCCAGCTCCTCAGTTGTCTAGTGAGCCAGTGGCTGCGACCCAGGATTGTGATGTCCCTGATGTGTTCCCTGCATTTGCTGTCACTAGGGCTAAGTCTAAAGTTACTGGTGACTTAGAGGATAATGATGATGATGATGTTATCCTAGCTGACACTTTTCTTGCTAATTTGGACCACTCACCAGATGAGGCAGTACCCCGTAGTGTTGATAATTTGTCTCATCAAGAGTTGGTTGAGTTGCAGGTTGCTGACCCTGAGTTGAAAGGTCTAGCTAACTCTGCTTGCAGTGAGAAAGAGTCAGCTGGTGCTTCTACTTGTTATTATATAAAGTCAGGAGTACTTATGAGGAAGTGGAGACCCCCAGCAGCATCAGCCGACTGTGAATGGGAGGTTGTACATCAAGTTGTCATCCCTCGTGTTTGTAGGCAGGATATCATTAGAGTGGCTCATGATTCCAGTTTGGCAGGACACCTTGGAGTGAGGAAGACTGTGGCACGCATTTTGAAACACTTCTACTGGCCAGGTATCTTCAGGGATGTTTCCTGGTATTGTAAGTCTTGTCACACCTGTCAAGTTGTGGGGAAGTGTAATCAGACCGAAAAGGTTGCACCTCTAGTTCCCATTCCTCCTTTTGAGGCGCCATTCACCTGTGTGTTGGTGGATATTGTGGGCCCTCTTCCTAAGACTTCTTCAGGATTTTCTTATGTGTTGACCCTGATTGATATGGCTACTCGTTATCCTGAAGCCATTCCACTTAGAAATATCTCAGCAAAGAACGTGGTTAAGGAAATGCCAGGGTTCTTCACAAAGTTTGGTCTGCCCAAGGAGGTACAGTCAGACCGGGGAAGTAATTTCATGTCAAATGTTTTCAAGCAGTCTCTGAAAGAGTTGGGCATCACCCAGATCACGTCTTCAGCTTACCATCCCCAGACCCAAGGAGCGTTGGAGAGATATCATCAAACACTCAAATCAATGCTCAAGAAATACTGTTTGGAACATCAGAAAGACTGGGATAAAGGTCTTCCATTCGTTGTATTTGCCGCAAGAGAATCTCCAAATGAATCACTGGGCTTCTCACCCTTTGAACTACTGTTTGGCCTTGAAGTAAGATGACCCCTTAAGTTACTCAAGGAATGCTGGCTGTCGGAGGAAGATGACGTCAACCTGCTGGAGTATGTGATGAAGTTCAAAGAATGGCTGTCCACTGCTTTACAGCTGGCAAGAGAGAATTTAGGAGCTGCTCAGGAGAAGATGAAGACTTGGTATGGTAAGAAGTCCAGGTTACGCCACTTTCAGCCAGGAGATCAGGTTTTGATTCTGCTACCGGTGCATGGGCAACCTCTTCAAGCCAAGTTTAGTGGTCCTTATTTCGTGGAGAAGAAACTCAGTGATGTCAACTATGTCATCACCACACCAGATCGTAGAAAGAACAAGCAACTTTGTGACATCAACATGATAAAGTAATATCGCAGGCGGGACGAAAATAACCCAGTCTGCACTGTAGCTGTTCCACCCGAGTCTGCAAGTGAAGTTCTCCCATGCAGCATGAGCCTGAGTGATATTTTGGGGAAGAATCCTGATATCATGAATGATCTCCAGACTAAGCTTTCTCATCTACCTCCCGAGGAAAGGCAGGAGTTTTCGGCATTACTGCAGGAGTACCCGCAAGTGTTCCGTGCCACTCCAGGAAGAACCACTGTGTTGATGCATGATGTCGATGTTGGAGACGCAAAGCCAATTAAACTGCCTCCTTACTGTGTGAACCCAGTGAAAGTTCCTCTCATCCAGAAGGAGCTTGGCTACCTGTTGGACCACAAGATGATTGAGCCCTGTCAGAGCGAGTGGAATTCTCCTGTCACTCTAGTCCCTAAGCCAGGTGGGTCACAGCGGCTTTGCATCGACTACAGACGTGTTAATCAGATAACCAAAACACACTTACCCTCTCCCTCGCGTGGAAGATTGCATAGACAAGATCGGAAAGGCTAGGTACATATGTAAGTTTGATTTGTTAAAGGGATACTGGCAAGTACCTATAACTGAACGTGCTAGGGAGATCTCATGTTTTGTAACACTAGGAAAGACTTTTGCATGTTCTGTAATGCCATATGGTATGAAGAATGCACCAGCCACATTTCAGAAGCTCATGAATGTTGTAACAGAGGGTTTGGCAGGGTGTGTTGTTTATATTAATGATGTATTAATCTTCAGTGACAACTGGAAAGATTACCTATGCCATGTCAGTAAATTTCTTGAGCGTTTGGTTCAAGCTAATCTTGTAGCTAATTTATCAAAGTGTGAGTTTGGTCAAGCTAAAGTTCAGTACCTTGGGTACGTAATTGGTGATGGACATGTTGCACCACCAAGAGCTAAGGTTCAGGTTATAAGTGATCTTCCCAGACCTAAAAGTAGGAAAGAGCTACAAAGATTTTTGGGAATGGTAGGTTATTACAGGAGATTTGTTCTAAACTTTTCAATTCTTGTATCACCACTTACAGACCTACTGAAAAAGGGAGTTAAATTTGTCTGGACCGATGACTGTGAATCCTCTTTCAGCAAACTTAAAGCTATCCTATTAAGTCAGCCAGTGCTCGCTACTCCAAATTTTGCTAAGCCTTTTAAGATGGCTGTTGATGCAAGTGATACAGGAGCTGGGGCTGTTTTGCTGCAAGAGGATGATCAGGGTATTGAACACCCTGTATCTTATTACAGTAAGAAGTTCACTCCACCTCAAAAGAACTACTCAACTATTGAGAAAGAGCTTTTGGCCTTGATTTTGGGTTTACAGCATTTTTCATTTTATTTGTGTTCTGGTTTTGACCCCATAGTCATTTATACCGATCATAACCCACTGAAATTCCCTAGTAAATTTAAAGATAAAAATCAGAGATTGACAAGATGGAGTCTACTTCTTCAGGAGTATTCATTAGACATACAACATGTCAAGGGGAAAGAAAATGTTATTGCAGATTGCTTATCTAGACTTTAGACATTGTTTTAGAGTAATAAGAAATTTCCTTTGTAAATTTCTTTTTTCTTTGTGGGGAGGTGTTACATAGCCTATGATTTCATCATCCTTTGTGTAATTCTAACGTACAGTATGCTGCATGTTTGATCACGAGCGTGTTCTACCTCACTCCCCCCTTCTACCCTTACAGTAGAGTAAGTCGTTCTTTCTGTTGTTCAGAGCAGGATTGTCAACTCTTTGACCCCTATGGCTTCATTTGCGCGTCCTTCTTACAAGTTGTATCAAGCTATGCCGGCCCCTATATAATGAGCTCAGTCTCTGCATTAATTGCCACTTAGATCTACTCCTCATTTTGCTCACATCTTTGTCCTCCCCTGTACAATTGTTATTATTGTGAGTGCTCAGGAAGTCTCCAGCCATCTAGCAGCTGTGTAATTTGAGTATAAGTGTTATTACATTTTTTTTCTTGTACTGTATAGCATAAGGTGTCGATTCGTAGGCCTAGTAAAGTTTTTGTAATTCATATTGTCACCCAGTGGTAATAATATTTTGTATCTGTAATAATATATCTTGCATTCACTGAGTATTATCTGGTTTTCTCATTTTATCAGGGCTGACTTAGATAAATTTACACTTGCTAATTTCGTGTTAATAGAGGCTATTGCAGTTAACCATATATTTAACCTGTTTTTTTGCCATTACATTATCCTTATGAGTCCTGAATGTTTAGTTGTTAGTTTGAGTATTAAACACTAACTTGTAATTTTACCTAACTCTTTTGTTTTGAACCTGGAACTTCGCGGGACAGTTTTCTCTGTTCCGTAACAATATATATATATATATATATATATATATATATATATATATATATATATATATATATATATATATATATATATAAAGTGCTGCTCAAAAGTTTCAGTAATTTGAACACAGGGGGCCAACCGTTTGCAGTTTTGCCTTTTGCTGCTAGGTGGAGTCAGCAGCACCCCTTGTGCATCAGTGTGGCCCTGTCCATGTCTGTGGATGGACGTGTTGTTGAGCTACGCTTACTATTGTAATGTGGTGTGTAGGTGGTTTGGTGGTTTTGCAATGGCGGACCTCATGGAACAAAATACCTGCATCAAGTTCTGTTTCAAAATCAACAAGATGGCTGCAGAAACACCGGTTGCTTCAGCAAGCCTTTGGTGACGATGCTATGTCCCATTTTTCTGGTACAAGCGGATCAAGGAAAGACAAACGTCTGTCGAAGACGATGACCGTTCTGGACGACCGTCAATGGCAACAATACCAGAAAATGTTGGAAATGTTCATCAGACTGTCCATGCACATCACAGACGAACTATCCATGATGTTTGTGATATCGCTGGATTGTCATATGGGAGCGTGCAACGCATTTTGTCGGACATGTTGGGCATGAGACGCATCACTGCAAAATTTGTGCCAGGACTGCTGAGTGATGAGCAGAAGGCACATCGCACTGCAGTTTGCAGAAAGCTCAAGAATCAGGTCAGAGATGATGCCACCTTCATCTCCAAGGTCATAACTAGTTATGAATCATGGGTTTATGGTTATGACCTGGAGACAAACAGCAGTCATCGCAATGGATATCTCCCAATTCCCTGAGGCCAGAAAAAGCTCTTCAAGTTCGCAACAATGTCAAGTTGATGTTGATCGGTTTCTTTGATATCAAAGGGATTGTTCACGAGGAATTCGTCCCATCTGGTCAATCTGTCAGAGGAAAGTTTTACTGTGAAGTTTTGCAGCAGATGAGGGAGAACATCCGCCACAAACGTCCAGAACAATGGAAGAACAAGGACTAGGTCCTGCATCATTACAACGCCCTCACGCACACATCAATTGTTGTCCGGCAGTTACTGGCTTCCATTAGCACGGTGGTCATTCCCCACCAGTCCTATTCATCTGACCTTGCCCCCCGCGACACTGTCCTGTTTCCCAAGCTGAAATTACGATTGAAAGGGCGTCGATTTGACTCGACTGAGGAGATCCAGACAGAATTGCAGGAGGTACTCAAGACCATCATGCCTGAAGCCTTGTGGGGATGCACTGACCCGTGGAAAAAACATAGAGACCACTGCATACATGCCCAAGGGGACTATTTCAGGAGCGACAGTGAGAACTAGGAGGTAAGGTAACTTATTTTCCTACAATATTTAGATTACTGGAAGATTTGGGTAGCACTTTGTGGGTATATATATATATATATATATATATATATATATATATATATATATATATATATATATATATATATATATATATATATATATATATATATATATATATATATATATATATTTATAATTTATCAATCATTTTCAATCATTTTTTGTGGCACCCCACGGGATGCATAGGGCCTCCATGAACTCTCTCCACCAATATTTGTCTCTTGCCATCTCCCTCAGGTCCCACCAACACTCCTCTCCTGCTTCTTTTTTCATTGTCATCAACCAGGTTTCCCTCTGCCTACCTCTACCGCTTCTTCCTCTAGCAGTCCACTTTGGCACATCCTGTATTAAACTACCTTCTTTTCTGTGTATGTGCCCTAGCCACTTCCAGCGAGACAGTCACACATATTCATTAACTGGTTCCACTCTCGTAATATCCCTTACTCTTGCATTTGTAACTCTGTCTTGCCACTTTACCCCAAGAATCCTTCTCAGTATTTTATTCTCAAATCCTAATACTTTCTGATCTGTTGCAATTGTACTGTACCATGACTCATACCCATAAATTAAAATTGGTCTAACCATAGACTTGTAAAATTTCACTTTAGTATGTACCGAAAGCATATTATTATTCCAGACAGATTTCAGCATTCCAACAGCTCGCCAAGCTTGTCTAATCCTCTCCTCAATTTCACTGTTTAATGATCCATTAGATGATACAATCGTTCCCAGATATTTAAAGTTTTCTACATTCTTCACCACATTATTCCCAATTACACAATCGATTTGGTTCTCCACGTTCATATTAATAATTTCAGTCTTTCCACAATTTATTACCAATCCCACTTTTTCTCTTTCCTCCACCAGACAATCAAGCACCCTCTGCATCTCGTAAATATTTCCGCAAATCAGTACAATATCATCAGCATAGTCCAAATCCATCAGCTTCTTATTTTCTTTCCAGTTAATTCCTGCACCTGTTCTCCTTACAACCTTTCTCATAACATAATCCATAACCAAAACAAACAGCAATGGCGAAAGAACTCCTCCTTGAATCACTCCTGACCTAACTTGAAATAGATCACTCAAAGAACCACCCACCATTACCTTACAAAAAGTACCTTCATGCAGGCTTCTAATAATATTTACAAACTTTTCTGGTATACCATAGAATCTCATAATTTTCAACATAGCTCCACGTGAAACACTATCAAACGCCTTTTCAAAATCCACAAAACACATACTAAGTGGCATTTTCATCTCATTAGCTTGTTGCATTAGATGCCTTACAATAAAAATCTGATCATTACAACTTCGACCCTTTCTAAATCCTGCTTGTTCTTCTCTTAAAATGTTATCAATTACTGGCTCTATTCTGTTTAACAAGATTTTGGAAAAGACTTCTGCAACTACAGGTGTCAAAGTTATCCCCCTCCAATTGCCACACACACTTGAATCTCC
Organism: Coenobita brevimanus; assembly: GCF_032717465.1. NCBI lineage: Eukaryota > Metazoa > Arthropoda > Malacostraca > Decapoda > Coenobitidae > Coenobita > Coenobita brevimanus. Next base: position 18,009,823 of record NC_137053.1, on the reverse strand, counting down.
CTTTTTTGATATTTTTATAATCACTCCATTTTTCCACTCTTCTGGAATTCCACCATTATCCCAAGCCACATTAAAAAGTTTCAAAAGCGCATTCATCAACTCGTCATTTTCCACCTTGAGCATTTCAGGGAATATTCCATCCTCTCCTGGGGCCTTAAAATTCTTTAACTCCTTTATAGATTTTGCTACCTCTTCCAAGGTTTTCTCCCCTGTTTCTATCTGCAAATCTTTCTCGGCTGGCAAAATGTCCTCTTCAGCTGGGATTGGTCTATTTAGAACAGATTGAAAGTGCTCTTTCCACCTTCCTTCTATTTCCAAATCTTTAGTCATCAAGTTAACATTTCTATCTCGTACAGGTATTTCCTTCCTGCTCTTTTCAGTCCCAGTTAACTCCTTTATGGCTTGATACACTGTTCTTGTGCTCTGACCGTCATTTTTACTTAATTTAATTTCTGTCTCTGTTGCCTTTTCATCATATAGCCTCTTCTTATCAAGTCTAACGAGGCTTTTTACTTCAGAATGTATACTCCAGTACTTTGCTCTAAGTACTTCAACTACCTGGCCATCAACATGTTGTTCTTCACTTCTTAACTTAGCCTCTTTCCTTTACTGAATTGGATTCCATGTTTCGTCTGACATCCACTTTTTCCTTCTCGCTTTCCCTTTTTCTTAATAGTAACCTTAGCACTCTCATGCAAAACCTCTTTTACCTCTCTCCACATTTGATTAATATCATTGTCTTCAGATTCCATCAAAGCCTGCAGGACTACAAACCTGTTCCTACATTCCCACCGAAACTTTCCTTCGTGCTCTCATCCTGTACAATTACCATTAACATTTCTCTAAAGTTTTATTTTAATCTTTGACACAACAAGTTGAAGATCACTATCTATATCTGCCCCCCTCCTTACGCAAACATCTTGCAAATAACTCCTATGTCATCTGGTAATTGCAATGCGGTCCGTCTGGTTAGAATATTTACCACATGGTGAAATCCAAGTAGTCTTATGTATTTTTCTATGCTCAAAGAAAGTTCCACCAATTATAAGGTCATTTGCCAAACAAAAGCTTCCAAAGCGCACCCCATTTTCGTTTCTTATACCAACACTCTCCTTACCCATACAATCTTAAAAGCCAGCCCTACTACTGCCAACAATCGCATTAAAATCACCAATGCAAAACTAACACATTATGTCTTGCAACTCTATTCACTACATCCTGCAGTATCTCATAAAAATCATCCATCATTTCATCAGCAGCCTCATTTTTCGGAGCATACCCTACAACGATACTGATATTACCATGGTCAGATTTTAAACGTGCATAAAGCAAGCTCCCATTAAATGGTTCAAACTCACGTACTGCCTTACAAGCATCTATACTCAGCAATAAGCCTACTCCTTGGTAATGATTTCCATCACTTCTACCAGAAACCAACATAGTAATACCATCTTCCATATTCATTTTATCAACTCCAAGCAACCTCGTTTCTGTAAGAGCACAAATATCCATCTTGTATTCCTTTGACACTAAAATAAGTTCTTTCTTTATACAAGCCTGTTTGAGAATTCGAACATTCCAGTTTCCTATTCTTAAGGTTCTTTTTGGATGTATAAACTTATTTTTACACAGTGGGATTGTTAGCACCCCCTGCCCACTTAAGGGCTGCACAGAACTGAGGGCCATTGCTTCGTTACCAGAGTTCACGAATTGAGAAGTGTTTTATATATATATATATATATATATATATATATATATATATATATATTTATATCACTTCTCACCCTACATACAATCTCTACTAGACACCTAAGCCACTTGGTAGAGACACATTGGCTGTATCATCCCCACTTCGGTATGGATAGGCCGGTCCTGCAGTGGACACTCAAATGGCTGATGAGAGATGAGATGATATATATATATATATATATATATATATATATATATATATATATAGATATATATATATATATATATATATATATATATAGAGATAGATAGATAGAGAGAGAGAGAGAGACACACACACACACACACACACACACACACACACACACACACACACACACACACACACACACACAAGTGCTCGTGGGCCCTTTGGGCCCCTCACACTTGTTCCTGCGGAGGGCGCTCGCATTTATGTGCTGTTCTAGTGTAACGTTGTCACGTGGATTTTTTGCAGCTAACCAACTGATCGTGTTATTTGCAGCTTCGGGAATGGAACCCAAGTTGTCCAAACGCAAGTCCAAAATACTTTAGTTGTACCTGTTGGCAAAAAATTCTACGGAGATCCTATGCTGGGTGTCAGAAGCAGCGTTTTTTGGTCAAAATGTGATCGCTCATTAAATATAGTAAAAGTTTTTCAATCGTGATGGGACCAAGTTTTTTCACATCAGAGATTTTTTTGCTATTTTTGTGCCAATTTTGGTGCGATTTGAATATGTAGTTTCGGCTGCCCAAAATACACACACACACACACACACACACACACACACACACACACGACTACTGCTATGGTATATATATATATATATATATATATATATATATATATATATATATATATATATATATATATATATATATATATATATAACAACTGTCAGAAACTAACTAGAAAGAAACTGGAAAACTGGAATTAAGATACATGTGATCAGCAGAGAAAGTGATGTTTACGAGTCGCTTTGTATACTGTATTATTATATCCTTTTGTTCTTTGATTATTTCTAAAGATCGGTTTGAAAGTAAATAAGCAGATAGAGTTTCTGCTACATAAACCTTTCGGGCCATTTTAATTTGCTCCAGGATCCGCAAAACTGTAAAATGGGAAATTATCTATCTCCCGCCTCTTTTTCTCTCACGCCAATTTGCACTTCCATTTTTCTCCTCATTCGCTTTGTACGTTCCTCATCCATTTCGTTTTCTTCCAAGATTAATTACTTTTAATTTCACATTTTCAATATTTGACTTTCCTCAGTTACTACTTCCCCCATGTTTTTCTCTAATCTTCTTTGTCCAACTGTGTTTTCTTTGTCCAATTTTCTGGATTTCAATAGGGAGATCGCGTCTAGTTGTGACTTTTTTAAATTTTATTTTCCTTATTGTATCATAGATTAATGGTATATTATAATTATTTTTTGTCCGGAAGCTGGAAAATGTGTCCGTTTATATAAATATAGACAAAATAAACGAAAACATTTTTGCCATTTAATTATTTAAAGGTTTATGATGGTACGTCATTCGTCATAATTTACCCCAGATACGGGGCAACTTGTTATGCACCCCGGGGTAATTAGATATGCATGTTATAGAACCCAAATAGGTCCATAATTATTCTATTGTCATTAACATGTGAATAAAGGTGTAGTGGCATATTGGATGTAGTGTAAATAAAATCAAATTATAACATTATCATGCATTAAGTCACTCATCACAACCTCTGTCAATGACTGAATCATTCAGTTGTGCAACTGTTATCATTCATTTACTTCACCACCGTCACCAGCGCCCACTGAATCACTCACTTGCTCAATTTTCAATATTTTTAGATAGACAGGGAGAGACAAAGAGATAGACATAAATAGCTTAATTTATATAGACCGACTGATTGCCTGATATAGATATATAGGTGAGGGAATATATTCATAGTTTGAGACAGACAGACATATGTTGATAGAGATATTAGGTAGATAGATAAAAAGATAGATTGACTGACAGATAAGTGGACAAATAAACACAGATACCACCTAGATTTACATAAGATTACCTTTACCAACACCGTTCATTAACCAATATGTTAAGTTTACATTACACTGCACTGATCTGCAATACTTTTAAATAATAATTATCCAAACCTTGTTTGACTGCTGCCTCCATGACAGTCTGTTTTCCAAGGGTAATGCCAATCATAGTTGAAGGAATTGGCTGAATATATTGGGATAAATTAGTACAGTTGTTCTCAAACGGAGTAAATTGATACTGTAAGAACTAACCTATAAAAACAAAACTCAGCACTGGATTTCTGTACACTTGACCATTTTATGTTTATAAAAATGATGCCACCACCATAAACCTTTGCTGATTTCATAGACTTTTCACATAATTATCTGGTTCCACACAACAGGTGACTTAGCTGCATCAAGAGGTGCCATTGATATATCAAAATAACTTTGAGCATGGAAAAAAAAGTTTACAGTGAAAATATCAATTTTTTCCCTTAGTTCTAATTCAAGTAAAGCCTTCAAGTTGCCATTTCTGGCTTTACCTTTGTATGAAGGCTGCATAACATGGTGACGACCACTCCCTCATCTATAGACTAATTATGGAGTTATTGACGGTGTAACAACTTGGACATGTAACAACTAGACCTGGTCTCCCCCTCCTATGTATCCAGGTACCTCAAATTTGTTCCTCTGAGGATTTAACTTGAGCTATTCATTAACACAAAATCAAACTCCTATAGTAACTTTACTCACCGTTAATCATTTTTGGCTGGCCTCTTTCCAATTATTTTCCATTTTTTCTAGCTTTCATGTATATCTTCTCTCATCACCCTGTTTCAGGCATCATACATTGGTCCCATTCCTTACTTCTCATTCTTACAAGCCGGCATACAACAATGACCAGCTCTAAGCAGACCATGCTTTGTCAGTGACCGGAAGTGAGTTTCAACACTAAAAGTCATTTTTATATGGAGGTGCTGAAGTGCAACATTCCACCCAAGAATCATGATCCTGGCTTAATAATCTTCGGAGCCTTAGCATTTCGCATGAGCAAGATCATTATTTTAGCGCTTTTCATATTTTCTGCAGTTAACGGCCTTTGACCCCTGACCTGGTGAATATAGGTCATGCATGTACGAAGCTCACTTCCAGTACACCTTAACGTCTATAAGCATGCAGATTCATTCGATTCCATCGACCCACAGAGGAGCTAGGGAACTTGAAATTCGTGGAACGGCCCACCAGAGGTACAACTTCTAGGTGGCACTGCCAGTGAATGAAAGTGAGTTTCGACATTAATGTCATTTTTGTATGGATGAACTCATGTGCAACATTCCATCCAAGAATCATGGCCTTGGCTTAATCTTCGAAGCCTTAGCATTTCACGTGAGCACAGTCATGATTTTAGCTATTTCCAACTTTTTTGCATTTGATGACCTTCGATCCCTGACATGGTCAATGTAGCTCATATGCGTGCAGTAGAAAGTTGTAGAACTAGTCAATGTCTATAAGCATGCAAACTTTCATTCAGTTCCATGGTACCGCTGGGGAACTAGGGGTACATTTTTGAAAACCGACACTAGGTGCTAGGGATGCTGAGGCCAATCTTCGGAGGGTTGCTGCTCGAAAACAACAGGAGAGAGGGGGAAAAAATAGATGACACATTTCCAATAGGGAATTACCTCAAGATTACGCCCGAAAAAGTCAGAGCTTTCTACACACATTAGTAATGCTTCTACAGCTCAAAACGTGAAATTACGAAGAAAGAGAGTTTTCGGCATCCAAAACACACATAGGTCATAGGCTGGTCATTGTGTCCAAGTCTGATCAAAATCGGTTAATTCTGAGGGGAAGAACTGCCTGCCACAATTAAACAAGACAGGCCAGTAGGTGATGATGACCAGCTCTAAGCAGACCAAGCTTTGTTAGTGACTGGAAGTGAGTTTCGACACCAAAACTCATTTGAATAGTGAGGTATTCCAGTGCAACATTCCCTCTAAGAATCATGGACCTGGCTTAATAATCTTCGGAGACAGCATTTTATGAGAGCAAGGTCATAATTTTAGCACTTTTCTGCATTTGATGACCTTTGACCCCTGACATGGCACATATAGGTCAGGCATGTACGAAGCACAATTGCACTACTTATTAACATCTATAAGCATTCAAAGTTTCAGCGAAATTTTTGCAATTTTTGTGCCAATTTTGGTGCGATTTGAATATGTAGTTTCGGCTGCCCAAATTACACACACACACACACACACACACACGGGCGCGGGCGCGGCTACTGCTATAGTATAGTAGATAGTATAAGTCGGTATCTATAAGCATGCAAACTTTCATTCAGTTCCATTGAGTCAATCGGGAACTAGGAGGGCATTTTTGAAAACTGGACCTGGTTGCTAGGGTCTCTGGGTCTACTCTTGATAAGGCTGCCATTCGAAAACTTGAGTGGAAAGGGGAAAAACGGATGGTACACTTCTGATAGGGAATGACCTCAAGATTACGCCTGTACGAGTCAGAGCTTTCTACTCCCATTAGTAATGTTTCTACAGCTCAATAAGTGAAAAGTACGCAAAAAGCTGATTTTTGGCCATTGCAAGTAGTTGCCTAGCAACCAAAATCATGGGGACACAACTAGGTCATAGGCTAGTCATTGTATCCAGGTTTGGGTGGAAAAGGTTAATTCTGAAGGATAGAAGTGCCTGCCACAATTAAACAAGAAAGAAAGAATGCAAGAAAAAAAGAAAGAAAATGTGACTGACAATATGAGCAGCATGGAGCTGGCCAAAACGAAAGAATACAAGAAAGAAAGAAATCGCGATTAACACTAAGGGCAGCACTGAGCTGGCCAAAAGAATGAAAGAATACAATAATACAAGAAAGAAAGAAAGAAAACACGACTAACAGTTAGGGCAGCATGGAGCTGGTGAAGAATTCTACTATACGGTATCCAATATAATATTGCTTCAGTTCACCCACATCGACTCCCTTCCATTCTTGGCATCCGTCATACTCACATTTCATTTATTTCTTTCTTCTTACCTTGGTAAGTTTGCCAGTCTCCATGACATAATATATCAGTTCTCGTGTTACCATTTTCTTTCTTTCTTTTTTTTTTTTAACTTCTAATTTTCACCTTATTCCATCATCCTACCCAGCCTTTTTCCACCCACTTCCACTTTTTCCTTAGTGTCGCCTCTCCAGTTTCTTCTATCTTATTCATGTGCTTCTTGGTTTACCCCTTTACAACGTATTCTGCCCCTCCTTCTCTCCTTTACAACTTATTCTGCCCCTCCCTCTCTCCTTATTTCTTAATCTCCCTGAAGTTTTCCAATTATTATTCCAAATCATCGTACACCGTCCGGTCTCTTACACCTTTTTCATTCAATTTCCATTCCAGCATCCCTTTCTCAACTGATTAGATCCTTACAGATGCTATATAGTTACTCTTTTCCATCCTTTCCTTCTCCTTCTTCTTATATCCTATTTCCCTCCCTCCCTCCAGTTTCCTTTCTTCCCCTTACCCTCTGTCCTCCCATCCAAGAAATGTCTCTCGACCCACCCAACCCCTTCCAGTCCATCCCACTTTCATTTTCTCTTGCCTTTTTAACGGAAGCGATTTCGTATTTAGGAATGCCACCTGGACAACCTTTAGTTTGAGAGAGAGAGAGAGAGAGAGAGAGAGAGAGAGAGAGAGAGAGAGAGAGAGAGAGAGAGAGAGTAATGGATGCTCTGGTGGGACTCCAGTGTGCTGACTTTCAAGTTTCTTGGCCAAACTTACCGTCCTCCTGCCTAGACTGTTTATACAGAAGAAAAGAATTCAGCGACTACACTCCCACCTCCCCTTCCCGCCCTCTCTGTCTCTGTCTCTGTCTCTCTATCTGTCTGTCTGTCTGTCTGTCTGTCTGTCTCTCTCTCTCTCTCTCTCTCTCTCTCTCTCTCTCTCTCTCTCTCTCTCTCTCTCTCTCTTCCTACATAGTTCCACAGGAGTCTGCTCTGTATGTTGGTGGTTTGGTGGTTAGGATGGTAATAGGATGAGGGAATGGGTTGGAGTGTGAGAGTTGCAGACTAAGGGTCCCGGAAAGTAGGAGAGGTACATGAAAATGAGTGACTGATGAGGAAAAAGGAGAAGGAGAAGAATAAAGAAAGAATGGGAGAGGACGTCGCAAGATGAGCTGGTGCGTAAGAGAAAACGAAACTGTGTTTGCACAAGTGAAAATCAGAATGGTAATTACAGATCTGTGGAGAGAGAGAGAGAGATTGCATAAACTTAATACAGTATAATGCATGTACTGTACGTGTGTGCTTAACAGAGACAGAAAGTGGCTGCATGTGCAATAGATGCCTTGAGTGCATGTGCAACTGTTGTCGTTAACAGAAAAGAGGGGTTAAATAATAATAATAATTAAAAAAAAAAAAACTAGTCCGGAAGTTAAGAGGAACATGTTGGGGAAGTTCTGTAGTTTGGCGGGTGATGGCCACAAGTGGGTGGAAGGACACACTGGAGGTGGACCAGCGGGTTGTGCTAGAGCTCAGCCCTTGGTGACTCCTATTGTTGCTGGAAATTCTGCCTGTGTGTGTGTGTGTGTGTGTGTGTGTGTGTGTGTGTGTGTGTGTGTGTGTGTGTGTGTGTGTGAACTTCCAGTGATCCTGGCTGTGATATTTTGTGACTGAGCAACTACCAAACTTTTAGCAATAATTGTTTTATTCACATAGACACACAAGAATAAAGTTAACAGTTCGTAGTGGATAGGGAAACGTCATTTATTGTTAACTTATCGGGCATATTATTACTAGTTACAATAATGCCTTTTCAAAGGATGTGGGAATATTTACATATTTTTTCCCAATCACAGTTTTCAAGACCCCCACTGGCATCTTCATTCTAATTTACTCTTCATCCACATTTTTTTTCACAGTAACCTATCGACTGTGGTAGTGTTTTTATCCCACGCTGCTGGTGCGGCATATATAAGAAGAATAGGATGTTTTCATGGGCTTTTTTTGACTCACTTATACTTAATTAAAAACATGTTTAAATTGTAGTCATACAAACTTCAATCTTTCCACTAACCATTGAAAGAAACTGAACGTCCGTAAATGATCCAGACCTGGATTGAGAGAGAGGTGAAGTGGTGTTGCCCTGTGCAGTGGAAGAACTTGGGTTGCCCATGAAGGAGCCAGACAGCACTGCTAGTAGCCGTCTAATCATGTCGGGTTAATTGTGAGAGGTGTCTTCCTTCCTTTATAACACTAAAAATAGTTAGAACACTTATTGCACTATATTGCGGTATGGATGTAATCTTCTATAGGAATATCACAAGTGCTACACTTAGTGGAAATATGCCATATCAGTGGCGTGGTACCTGATGTGGCAACACAACGTTTTCCAATATAAATTTTGCATTTCCACTTAATGCATCACTTTTTGTTAACACTGATTACTGGAAACTCACAAGGTAATGAAGTGACATAATTGGACAGAATTGCCATGTGAGGGATAAATGTAGCACGACTTCACCAATGTCACTTATTTACTTATTTTCCTATTATTTACTGCTAGTTACTCACTTATAATGTAATATTATACCTCTGTAAGTACTTAAATTCGGCGTTTTAAAATCATAACTATACAGAAGAATTTTGTAATGAATGTCACTTTCACTTCCACTAGCATGTAGCGCTCTTTACCGCCACTCACCGTTGTCTCTTTACCCACTATTACACAAAGTACTTTCTGACATACTAAACAGGGTATTAACAAGTACGTTATTTCCTTAATCGTTCAGAGGTGTGGTGTACTCAGAAGCACTCCCAGAGCACCACTTTCACTTCTGTATAGCATACTACTTTGCCACTTGTCATTGTCTTCTTATTCACTATTATACTGATCTTACACTTGCTTTGATGCTGTACTAAAGCCGGATATTTACACATATTTACAATCTTTTCTAATGCTTAGAAACATTCAGAGCTATGGAAGGCATGGAAGCACTCTCCCATATAATGGTCGACCTTGCACACGGCACACATGGTCACATGTATTCCAGTTTCAGTCTTGTCTGTCTTTCCTTCCTGCAGATCCCATTGAAGTCGCTGTCAGAGGTGTCTCTGGATGGTAACTGCCACCATTTGGATGGTTGGATGTGCTTCCTGCCTAGCTGGGCAAGAGGTAAAGGAGGGTAGTTTGAAAAAACAGGGCAACATCATGATTACATGGTGACAGTGGGTGACTGAGTGATGCAACGCCTTCAGGCAGGCTGAGGGGGACCCATGTAACACACTCATCAGGCATAATCAAGAGGTAGCCCGGATTGCTTTAGTGCACAAAAAAATAAAAATACAAATTGCCCATCATCATCTGGAAGGTATGTAGCTGCTGCGCGTGGTCGGCCCAGAAGGAACGTTGCAGTCTGAGGGCTAATTCATATTAACATACTGTTGGAGGGTTTGTTTTTTTCTTCTTACCTATTAATACAGGTAATACATTAACTTCTTTAACTGGCTGTTTTTTAATCTGAGCCTTCCTGTCTCGTTTTTTACCAGTGAACTTAAATTCTATTTCACTCTCCCAGCTTCCCCCGTTCCTCTCTCTCTCTCTCTCTCTCTCTCTTTTACGTGCCATGAAATACTGTAACATAAAAAACAAGGAAGTATTATTTCTGCATTGTTTTCTCTACCCAGCAGATGGATCATCCTTCTACCATCCTTCAATCCCCTACCCTGCCCTCCTGCCTCAGACATCCTTTTTACCTCCATTACTTCCCTCTATCTGCCTCTCTTTACCCCAGTACCCTTCCCTCTCCTTCCCTTCCAATTTCGTTGGCACACAATCTTCCTCCCTCAGACTCCCCCCTTCCCCTTCAGTACCTTCTCTCCTCTCCCTTCTCACTTCTCTCTCCCATGTCTCTCCCATCACAAGTTTCTCTTTCTCCTTCCACATCACTCACACTGCCCTTTCCCCACCTCTGCTCCATCAGATCCTCTTCCTCTTTTACTCTTTCACACCCTCACTTCCCCTTTAGAATTCATCCCACGCGCCCTCCCTCTTCTTTCCACCTTCCATTTATGCTACCACCTCTCCCCCTCTTCCTGTTATCCTTCACACATCCTCACCAATCTGCCTGCATCAAAAGCTCCCTTCTCTCTGCCTGCTCTCAAACACCCACTCATCCCCCTCCTCTCTCAAGCCCATCACAGTTCCCACTTCCCCTCTACTTTCCCTGTTAAACCCACTATTCCCCCTTCTCTCCAAAGCATTGCACATATCTCTTCCTCTCTCCTCTATTTCTCCCCATTCTCCCGTAACCCAGCTTTCCCCTCGTCCTATTTTAAATTCTTCACGCATCTTCTCCGCTTTCCTCTAATTCCTCCACTCACCCTTCTCCCCTCACTACCGTCACCTCCTACTTGACTTTATAACTACTTGCCTGAGCCAAACTTCCCCTCGGAGGCAACCGCTTCCTCTTTTTTTTTTTTCTTCTACGTAGCATCACCTTATTAATTTACCTCAAGAAAACACCAGTAGCAATTTTGGGTGATTTCTGGTAAGAATATTTATCGACTTTTCGCTGGATCCTTCACCCCGTGAAATGGCTTTTTGCCTCACCCCGACGCAGTCCAGCGAGGTATTGTTTTTAGTTGAGTTTATATGTTTGTTCGTTTGTTGGCAACATTACGGAAAAACTGCTGAATGAAATTACATGAAACTTTTAGGATACGTGGGCGCTGGTCCCAATGAAAGTGATTAAGTTTTGGAGGTAATCGAGTGAACATGAAAGGACAAAATCAAAGTCACGGAATTTCGGAGGGATATAACTTGAAACCGGTTGAAGACAGAGATATTTACTATTGTGAACATACGGGAACTCGTAATATGGGCTTTCATTTGACACCAAGACTTTTGACCTTGGGTGACCTTGAATGGTTAAACTCAAGGTCACGGATATTCAGACGGCTATAATTCGAAACTGGTTGAATATAGATATTTACTATTACTAACATATAGGAAGTTCCATGTAGGTTTTTAATTCATATCATAACCTTTGACCGTAGGTGACCTTGAAATGTCAAACTCAAGGTCACGGATATTCAGAGGGCTATAACTCGAAACTCATTGATGAGAGATCTATCTATCTATCTGTTGCTATCTATCTATCTACCTCTTACCAGACGCCTTAGTCCCGTAAGGGGTGGCCACAAACAAATCGCCTCCATATCGCCCTGTCCCTTGCCATTTCATTGCCCAACTCCCAGCTCAACCCCCCTCCCTTATCAAGATATAGGAAGCCTCATATGGGCTTTTCTTTGGCACCATGACCTTTGAACTTGAGTGACTTTGCAAGGTCAAATGCAAGATCACGGATTCTCAGAGGGCGTACTTTGAAAGCATTTGTATCTCTATCTTAGACTATAATTGTGTATCATACAAACACTAAATGGCAGTCCCATTTCAGTATTCAGTAACGATAAAATAAATGCTGTCGGGCGAGTTTTCTTGTGCCTGACACCATTGGTTTCCGTTAGTAAAAATAAATAGCTGGAATGGCAGAATCATTGTGCTGGTACTATATTAAACGTCATCAGATACATAATACTGTATAAATTTAAATGGTTATTTTGGGTAAACAAAGAGATTTAATTTACTCTCTCTCTCTCTTTCTGTGTGTGTGTGTGTGTGTGTGTGTGTGTGTGTGTGTGTGTGTGTGTGTGTGTGTGTGTGTGTGTGTGTGTGGAGGACAAAATCAGAGAAGGACAAACATTATTCGAATTTGAGAATAAGTTGTCAAGATTAAGGTCACTGGACAATCAATTGTTCTCCTCTCCCATTTTTCTTTCTTCCAATCCTCCAGACCATGTACCACACTCTTTGTTTCTGACAGCTCTGCTGTAATTTTTAAAATTACTTTTTTGACAATTCTATTTTGTTAATATTTTCTTAGTTTCTAGGCCTATTCATTCTCTCCCTCAGTTTTTACATTCCAGATATCTTCATCCTTATTTTCTCCTTCGATTCATCATCCCGCTAGATTTCTTTTCTATCATGTATTCCCTCCTTAGTGTTTTGGACTTAAATTCTCCTTTTTTCCTTCTCCTCCTCTCGTTTTCTCCCTCCTGAATTCCGCCTTCTGCTTTGCTGTGCATGTCACTAAACTTTCCCATAATGGATGCTGGAATCATAGCCAACCTTAATTTATAAAAAATATTCCATAAAAATTTTTAGGTCCGTTTCTGTTCGGCTTCCTTGTGCATTACTACGTTTTATTCCTTCTTATATCCCATCATTTCCCCTCGCATAGTTCCTCACGCATGTTTTCATTGTTTTGTTTCTCTGTTCCATGTTTCCCGTTTTGGTTCTTAGTTTTCCTTGCTCGCTGGTGTCATTATTCGAGTTTCTCTCCCTTTATGTTTTCTCCATTCGTATCTCGTTATTCTTGTTCCTCGTCTTCTTTCTTCTTCATTTCCCTCCGATTTTCTGTATTTTTCTTCTATTTCTCCTGCAACGCACACAAACGACGATGCGGCAAAGCATGCTGAAGGACGGGAGGTGTGGGTGTTGGAGAGTTGAGGACTAGTGCAGCCTGGTGCAAATTCCTAATTGTGTCAAAGATAATAACCCATTCTCCTGCCCTCTCCCATGCGTGGACTGAATGAGCTTTAGCCAAATTCCGCTGTCATTCGATGCCCTAAAGAATGGATTAACGCACCTGCATCCACCGTGCATGCAGTTTTGTAACTCCCATTCTGAAACTGCAAGTAGGGGTAAAGAATGGACACAGCCGAAACTGAAGCATAAGCATAAAATTTTTGCTAGGTGGCTTTGGAGGCCAGGGTCCAGTTAATGCCTTGACTTCATGTAATGTTGTTTGATGCCCTACACTCTTTAGAAAGCTGATTCTTACTCGTTTTCATCTCCTCCTGCCCACGCGACTTTTTATTTTTTGAAGCTTTTTCGCTCACCTACTTTACTGTTCTGTGGAATATTGTGAATATTTCTTCTCCGCGTGGTCTAAATGTATTCTTTAAGACATTAATATATATGTATGTATGTGTATATATATATATATATATATATATATATATATATATATATATATATATATATATATATATATATATATATATATATATATAGGAGATGACAGGGAACAATCACGTGTTAGTCTGGGGGATACTGCTTTAAAATTAATTCAGTTAACAATTTATCACACTTAAAATGACCATAGCTCATGTTTACATTCTCTTCATATGTGCCAGAAATTAGACAAGATTCTATTACATTTCTTTCATCTAAGCTTTTTGATCTTGCTAGAATCTTGGAGCCTGTCCAGTCAATATGGTGATCACTGGATGCTTTGTGCTGAAATAAACCACTACTCTGTTGGGCTGTCCTTACACTGTATTTATGTTGTGAGATTCTAGTTTCCAAATCTTTTCCAGATTGTCGTATGTAAAATTTGTTGCAGCTTTTACACGGGATTTTGTAAACAACGCCTGAATTACTGAAAGGGCTGTTCTTGAGGGTTTTTTTGATGGTGTTCTCATATTTGAATACTACTTGTACATTGAGCTCAGTATGTGAACAACTACATGACTACTACAGCGCTGATAAAAGCAGCGCTGTAGTAGTCAAGAACAAATGTGACTACAAGGAAAAAGTGAGTGAACTGTTGCGTGACACCAACACCTACAGTGAACTAAAAAGTGATCCAACTGAAAAACAAAGTAGAAAATTCCATTAAAAAATCAAGACTTTACTAAGAGGAAGGGATGACTTGATCAAACAGTTCTCTGTGCAAAATCCATCTGCACCATATATGTATGGCTTGATTAAAACCCACAAACCAAACAACCTCATCAAGCAAATTGTAAACTCTGTAGGCTCTACGACATACAAGCTCTCAAAGTGGCTTATAACACAGTTGTCCCCTGTTGTAGGCAGTGTCTCTGATTCATTTGTACAAAACAATGAGGATTTGGTAAGAAAGTTAAAATCTCTAAATGTCATGTACCCCTACAAATTAGTCAGCTTTGATGTTAAGTCATTATTCACAAATGTCCCTGTTGATGATGTTTTAACTTTCCTGCCAAGCATTCTGGGTAGTAACACTGATGGTATTCCCTCTGAAAACATTATCAAGCTAATTAAATTGTGCATTGTGAACTCTTCTTTTACCTTTGAAGGTAAATTTTACACACAAAAATTTGGTATGGCCATGAGTAATCCCCTCTCCCCAGTTCTGGCAAATATTTACATGGAATATTTTGAGAAACATTTACTGACCTTCATAAAGGAGCAAAACATAGTTTGGCTCCGATACGTTGATGATATCCTGTGCTTCTGGCCTAACAGTCTTCCCACTGGTGAATTTTTCCTGCAATTAAATTCGTTAGTTCCATCAATTAAGTTTACTCATGACATGGAAATGGATAATGAATTGCCATTTTTGGATGTAAAAGTTATCAGGGACCAAAATGTTTTGAAGACTAAGGTATATAGAAAACCTACAAATATTATGTCATATGTTCATTACTATTCAAACCATCATATTAATGTAAAAAGATCTGTGTTATATCCATGTACCTAAGAGCATATAGAATTTCAGACCCAGAATTTTTAGATGATGAACTAAAAATGATTCAGAGCATTGGAAAGAAGCTAAAATATCCACAAAGCATACTAACTCAGTGCCACAATACAGCCAAGAATCGATTCCTTGAAGGGAAAACTAATAAGCCAGATTGCCAGACCTTTCAAAGAACCCTTGTCCTCCCCTTCCATGAAAATTTTCTTGTTGTTGTTCACATACTGATGAAACTCAATGTACAAGTAGTATTCAAATATGAGAACACCATCAAAAAAACCCTCATCAAGAACAGCCCTTTCAGTAATTCAGGCGTTGTTTACAAAATCCCGTGTAAAAGCTGTAACAAATTTTACATACGACAATCTGGAAAAGATTTGGAAACTAGAATTTCACAACATAAATACAGTGTATGGACAGCCCAACAGAGTAGTGGTTTATTTCAGCACAAAGGATCCAGTGATCACCATATTGACTAGACAGGCTCCAAGATTCTACCAAGATCCAAAAGCTTAGATGAAAGAAATGTAATAGAATCTTGTCTAATTTCTGGCACATATGAATAGAATGTAAACATGAGCTATGGTCATTTTAAGTGTGATAAATTGTTAACTGAATTAATTTTAAACCAGTATCTCCCAGACTAACACGTCATTGTTCCCTGTCATCTCCTGGTGGTGTAGTCACACCTGTGTGGGACACATCAAGCATTAATCCTCTAGGTCGTAAGTTAAGCAGCAGTATTTATCCCCCTGTGGCGGGGGGGACACAACCAGGCCGCACTATGGGGTGGTACTACTACTCTGCGGCCAGGTTGTGTTAGGAAGAATACTGCCACCATATTCCCTGCGTGTCGTAAAAGGCGACTAAAAGGGGCGGGGTGAGGGGACTAGGGACCCCCTCCTCTGTTTTTTAGTTCCTAAAAAGAGACAGGCCAGAGAAAGGGATGGGGGATGGAGTTATCCCCGTACCCTGAAGATTGAGTCTATGAATGTGCGTGGATGTAGTACGATTGAGGCTAAAAGGGAGGAGATTGGGAGAATGTTTGTGAGAAGAAAGTTGGATGTGTTAGCTTTGAGTGAAACGAAGATGAAAGGGAAGGGGGAATCTATGTTTGGAAGTGTGAATGGAAGATTGTCAGGTGTTGATAGAGGAAGGGCAAGAGAAGGTGTGGCCTTGTTAGTGAGTCCGGAAGTACAGCAATGTGTGATTGAATGGAAGGAGGTGTCATCGAGACTGATATGGGTGAAAGCGAAATTTGAACGTGAGTTGTGGGTGTTTGTGAGTGCATATGGGCCTGGTAGTGATAGGGATGAAGAAGAGAGGGAGTCTTTCTGGAATGATGTTGATGAGTGTCTGCAGAGTTTTGGAGCGAATGTGAATGTGTAATGATGGGAGATCTGAATGCTAGAGTGGGAAATGTAGCAGTTGAAGGCGTAGTTGGTATGCATGGTGTGCCTGGAAGAAATGAAAATGGGGAACGAATGATAGCGATGTGTGTTGAGCGAGAGATGGTGATTGGGAATACGCTGTTTGAGAAGAAAGATATTTATAAGTATACATGGGTGAGACAGGAGGGTGGAAGGGTCGTTGACAGAGCTTTGATGGACTATGTGGTTGTGTCTAGGAATGTAATAGGAAGATTGTTGGATGTGAGAGTTCTGAGAGGGGAGGGTGGAGGTATGTCTGACCACTACCTGGTGGAGGGAAAGTTAAGAGTAGGTAAGAGATGGGTGAGAGCTAGGAGGGTTAGGTGTGGCAGGGAGGTTTTGAAAGTGAGTGAGTTGGATAAAAGAGAGAAAAAGATAGAGTATCAGGAGAAATTGAAAGATGAGTGGAACGCAGTGAAAGATCGGGAAAATGGCAGCATGGAGGAGGAATGGCAGTTGTTTAAGAGTGCTGTGGTGGGGCATGCAGAAGAGGTGTGTGGTGTGAGACGTGTGGGTGGTGGTGTAAGAAAAGGAAGTGAATGGTGGTGCGAGGAAGTAAGTATGGCTGTGGCTGAGAAGAGACGTGCATATGAAGTGTGGCTGCAGAGGAAGGATGAGATGTCATATGAAAGGTATAAGGAAAAGAGGAATAGAGCGAGAAGGGCTGTGTGTGATGCTAAAGTGGCAGCAGATGAGAGGTGGGGTAGGCGGCTGACAGAGAATTTTCAACAGAATAAGAAAATGTTTTGGAAGGAGGTGAAAAGGGTTCGAAAGGGAGAGTCTGGGAAGGAAGAACGAGTAAAAGCAGAGGATGGAAGGATGTTAATTGAGATGGATGCAGTAAGGAAGAGATGGGCAGAGTATTTTGAGACTGTTAAATGTAGGGGAGGAAAGGGTGGCTGAGATTGTGGCGGATGGAAGGGTGCAAGGAATAAATGTGTTGGGAGAGTTGAATGACTCCTTGATCACGAAGGAGGAAGTGGAGAAGGCAGTAAAGGAGATGAAAAAGGGAAAGCTGCAGGTATGGATGGGTGTGCTGTGGAATGCCTGAAGGGTGGTGGAGTGACTATTGTTGACTGGTTAGTAAGATTGTTGAATGTGTGCTTTGAGAAAGGTATGGTGCCAATTGACTGGGCAAGTGCTTGTGTGGTCGCATTGTATAAAGGCAAGGGTGATAAGTATGAATGAACTAGCTTTAGGGGTATAAGTCTGTTGAGTGTTGTAGGTAAGGTGTATGGTAGAGTGTTAATTATGAGAGTTAGTTAGTTTTTATGTAAATAGTAGAGCGTGTGTAAGAGTGGGAAATGCTGTGAGTGAGTGATTGGTTTCCCGTGAGAGTGGGGCTGCGACAGGGATGTGTGATGTCGCCTTGGTTGTTTAATATTTACATGGATGGTGTTGTAAGGGAGGTGAATGCAAGAGTTTTAGGTGGTCTGAGTCTGGTAAATGTTGATGGTGGAGAGTGGAACCTGAAGCAGCTGTTGATTGCAGATGATACTGCACTGATGACTGATTCAGAGGAGAGATTGGGACAGTTGGTAGAGGAGTTTGGAACGGTGTGTGAAAGGAGGAAATTGAAAGTAAATGAGAATAAGAGTAAAGTGATGAAGTGTACAAGGTTGATAGATGGTAGGGGGATGAATATAGTTTTGAATGGTGAGTTGCTTGAGGAGGTAGATTGTTTTAAATATCTAGGGTCACATGTTGCTGTGGATGGAAGAATAGATGCAGAAGTGAAGTTTAGAATACATGAAGTAGGAAAGGTGCTGGGAGGAATGAAAAAAGTGTTTAAATGTCGTTCGCTTAGAATGGATGTAAAGAGAAGGCTGTATGAGGGTGTTGTGGTACCGACTGCATTATATGGGGCTGAAACATGGAATATGGGTGTAGGAGAGAGGAAAAGTTTGAATGTAATGGAGATAAGGTGTCTGAGGAGTATGTGTGGAGTGACGCGTATGGATCGGGTGAGAAATGATGAAATGCGAAGGAGAACTGGAGTTGTTCGGGAGATGGCTGGTAGAGTTGAGCAGAGGGTGTTGCGATGGTTTGGGCATATGGAGAGAATGGATAATGAGCGATTGGTGAAAAAGATAACTAGATCTGATGTGAGAGGTGTAAGGCTGAGAGGAAGACCACGAATAGGTTGGATGGACAGTGTGAAGAGAGCGCTGGATGCGAGAGGGATGTCTGTTGAGCAAGGAAGAGTGGCTGTGCATGACAGAAATAAATGGAGAGAAATTGTGAATGAATAAGTGATGACGCAGCCCTGAGGGGATATTCTCCCGCATTTGGTCTGATCAGCTAGTCAGATCAGGTACGGGTAAGGGGATGGGTCTGTTATGATGTGGCGGGGGTAAACCAGTTTTGCTGTCGGGCCCTGCTGCGGATGTTGCTGATTGCATTGCGCAGTTGACCCTTGTGCGGTGTGGTGCGGTGAGGATCTGTCCGTTCTCCCCTTTGGGGCTAAGATGCGAATGAATGTGTTTGAATGGATGAGTAAATGGGGAGTGTGTCGTCCTGTCTCGGCTACCTCCCTTTCCTTGGGGGAAGCAGCCTAGGTATATAGATAGATAGATTTATCCACTCCTCCCTCCCTCCTCTCCCCTTTCCCCTTCCTCTCCTCCCCTCCCTCTTCCCCCTCCCTCCCACTCCCCTTTCCTCCCCTCCTACTCCCTCCTCCTTTGTCATGTGCATTTTTAGATTAAGGTCATCCTTTGTTGTGTTCCACTTCCTGCTGCAGGTGACCATAAGTTAAGCCGTAGGTAAAAATTCAGGTCATCCATTGTTCTGTGTGCCACTACCTGCTGCGGGTGTGCATAAAAGACCTCTACCCTTTACGTTTCTGTCTCACTCTGTCTGAAGATGTAATATACGTAAGTACTCACTGTCGTTCCTTTCATTTCTCCTGTGGTTAGTTTGCATATATATATATATATATATATATATATATATATATATATATTTGTTTGTTTTTGTGTGTGTGTGTGTGTGTGTGTGTGTGTGTGTGTGTATGTGTGTGTGTGTGTGTGTGTGTCTTATATACAGTATATATATATATATATATATATATATATATATATATATATATATATATATATATATATATGTGTGTGTGTGTGTGTGTGTGTGTGTGTACACATACACATACACACACACACACACACACACACACACACACACACGTGGTGCTACCCAAAAGTTCCAGTAATTTGAGCAGAGGGAGCCAAACGTTTGCAGTTTGGCTTTTGCCACTAGGAGGAGTCATCAGCACCCCTTGTGCGTCAGTGTGGCCCTGGACGTGTCTGTCAGCGGACGTGTTGTTGAGTTACGCTTACTTTTGTAACGTGGTGGTTTGGCGGTTTTGCAATGGCGGACCAATGGTACAGTACTGTCAAGTAGATTTTGATTGTTTTCTTTGGTAACCATGGGATTGTTCACAAAGAATTCTTCTCACCCGGTAAATCTGTCAGTGGACAGTTTTACTGTGAAGTTTTGCAGCAGATGAGGGAGAACATCCACTAAAACGTCCAGAACAGTGGAAGAACAAGGACTGGGTCCTGCATCACGATAACGTTCCCGCCCACACATCAATTGTTGTCTGGCAGTTCCTGGCTTCCACTAACACGGTAGTCATTCCCCACCCACCTATTCGCCTGACCTTGCCCCCTGCGACATTTTCCTGTTTCCCAAGCTCAAATTATGACTGAAAGGGGGCCGATTTGACTCAATTGAGGAAATCCAGATAGAATCGCAGGAGGTGGTCAAGACCATCATGCCTAAAGCCTTCCAGGGATGCATGGTCTCGCTGAAAAAACACTGGGACTTTGCATATATGCCCAAGGGGACTACTTTGAAGGCGACAGTGAGAAGTAGGAGGTAAGGTAACTTATTTTCCTACAATATTCAAATTACTGGAACTTTTGGGTAGCGTATATATATATATATATATATATATATATATATATATATATATATATATATATATATATATATATATGTGTGTGTGTGTGTGTGTGTGTGTGTGTGTGTGTGTGTGTGTAACCTAAATCATTGGGAAAGGAAGAATATGATACTTAAGGTGACAAATCAGATGAAGAGGGATAATCGGGTTATTATAGGTGAGCAGTGTGTGAAGAATGATGAAGGAAGGGTAGTGGTGAACAGTGAGGTTATTAAACATGCATGGAGAGAGCATTATAGCTGGTTGTTGAATGAGGAGTTTGACTGGGACGGGGAAGGTTTGGAGCCAGCAGATCCAGTGTTTGGCCCTTGGCCTTTGATTGATGCTGCTGCTGTGAGTGAGGCAATAGGCAGAATGAAGGTGGGGAAGGCAGCAGGTGTGTCTGGGTTGACTGTCGAAATGTTGAAGGCCTCAGGAGATACAGGAGTGAGGTTAGTCACTGACCTGATAAATATGATTATTTATGAGTGAGTTGTCTGGTAGGTGGGGGCGCTCACCATCCATTCACTCGATGTAGTGCTGCTCTCCGGTGTCTTCCCTTTCCTCTCCATCCTTCTTGCCTTCCATTCTCTTCTGTCTTTCTTTCCTTCATTCTTTCCTTGTCCTTCTGCCTACGGGTGACATTACACTCCCTCTTCTGTCTTTCTTTCCTTCATTCTTTCCACTTCCTTCAGCCTGTGGGTGACTACACTGAGTGACAAGCCAAATGGTTTCCTGTCCACAAGGAAACCATTTACTACGCTGGGTTGTAACCATATAACCAAATTTTGGTGCCTGGTGGTTTAGTGGGTAATTATTGCGCTCCAATCTGATTGAGCCGGTGAAGGTTTATATCCAAGGAATGGTTGGGGTTGATTGCTCACGTAATGCCACTCGGGGATGAGTGAGGCTGGTCACACTCATCTTAAATGTCGGGACCAACTGCCTAGCCCCGGGCTCCTACGCTCCTCATGAGGCAATGTAGGATTGGATGATGGATGGATGGATGGTTGTCCCAGATGATTGGCTGAAGAGTGTAATTGTAAATGTGTATAAAGGGAAGGGGAAATTATAGGGGTATAAAGCTTCTAGATCAGATAATGAAGATAATGGAGTTTTAGAAGGTATGATTAGAGAAAGAGTAAATATTGATGAGATGCAGTTTGTATTTATGCCAGGTAGGGGTACCACTGATGACATATTCATTGTTCGACAGCTTCAGGAAAAATATGTTGGTAAGAAAAAGATCTGTACTTTGTTTTTGTTGACTTGGAAAAGGCATTTGACAGAGTCCCTAGAGAGGTGATGAAGTGGGCAATGAAAAGTTTGGCTAGGAGGAGTGGCTGGTTAGGGTGGTTATGGATATGTATGTGGGTGTTCGCACCCAGGTAAGAGTGAATGAAGATTTGAGTGATGAGTTTTCTGTGAACGTTGGTGTGCATCAGGGGTCAGTTTTGAGTCCCATGTTGTTTATCATGGTACTTGAAGCCCTCTCACGTGACTTCAGAAACGGACTCCCGTGGGAGATGTTGTATGTTGATGATTGGTGTTGATTACAGAGAACGAAAGGGAGGCGGAGGAAAGGTTTAGGAAGTGGAGAGATGGTATGGGGCACAAGGGGTTAAGGGTAAATGCAGATAAAATAAAAGTGATGATATCTAGGGTTGGTGACGGTACTGTCAAAGACGAGGGAGAGTGGCCTTGTGCAGTTTGCCACAAGGGCATGGGAAATAATTCCGTCTTGTGCGGTGCTTGTGATAAATGGGTCCACAAGAGATGTAGCGGTATCAGAGGTAGACTGCGAGATAATGCTGATTTTATGTGCATGGCATGTCGGGGAGAGCAGGTGGAGATCGTCAGGTGTGAAAGGATTGAACTTGCTGGTGAATCTCTTGAGTGTGTGGAAGAGTTTTGTTATTTGGGAGACATAGTGTGTGCTGGAGGTGGGGCTGGAGCTAGCTCTGTGGCTAGGGTGAGAAGTGGTTGGAAGAAGTTCAGGGAGCTCTTGCCTCTCCTGACATTGAGAGGACTCTCCATACATGCTAAGGGGTCTTTGTATACAGCATGTGTTAGGAGTGTAATGCTGTATGGTAGTGAGACCTGGGCAGTAAAGGAGGAAGATATTCGCAGGCTCAGACGTACAGAAATGACAATGATTAGGTAGATGTGTAGTGCGTCCCTGCGGACTGGGTTTACGATGGAAGAGTTGAGAGGTAGGATGGGACTGGAGTGTATTGGTGTTGTGATGAGGAGAGGTAGACTGAGATGGTTTGGGCATGTGGAGAGAATGGGGGATGATAATTGGGCGAGGAAGTTGAGAAGTGTTAATATTGGGGGTGTGGTTATGAGGGGTAGACCGAGAAAGACATTGGACATGGTCATTAAGTGTGACCTCAGGATTAAGAGACTGAACAGGGAGGCGGCAATAAATCGTGCAGCGTGGAGAGCTGCCATTATGTGACCAAGGCCGATGCATGCAAGCATGTTGGAGCCTTTAAAAACGAAACGAAACGAAAAGATATATATATATATATATATATATATATATATATATATGTGTGTGTGTGTGTGTGTGTGTGTGTGTGTTTATTTATACAATATGTGTTTCTTTATTCATTTATATATATAATTAGCCACTGCAAATCCAACACTGAAAAAAAAGCCTCCCCCATCATTCACTCATTCTCAACGAATTCCTTGACTGATCCAATCTCTGCCAGATTTCGTCTGCAAACGTCTGTATTTCATCTCTCCACGTCCTATCTGGCCTTTTTCTGCTACGTCTGCAATCTCTTGGAGTCCAGTCAGTCAGCCTCTATCACTATCGGTTATCCCTTATTCATGCTACATGACTTGCCAACCATTATTTCTCTTTTTTTTTTATAACTTTAGTAATGTCTTTGATTTGAGTTTGTTGTCTCACTCGATTATTTTTTCCAGCCTCTCAAAGATATTTCCAACACAGACCTTGCCTCTGCTCTTCGAGAACTGATGATTTGATTTTCCACCAACTTTTTCCAGTTTCCATGTATCACAACGTAAGTCATAGCTGGGACTATACAGTCCTTATATACTTTTCGTTTTATACATTACTGTAAGCTACATTTTATGATAGTCCCTATGCTCTGAGAAACCTTTTCATCCAGTTGTAATGGTCCTTTTTATCTAGCTATCATGACACGGCCTTTCGTTAGCTTTAGAATTTGTTCCAAGTAATTGTACTCCGCAACTTCGTCAAGAATTTCCTCTTTTATTTTGATGATGCTCTTTGGTGCATGTGGATTATACTGTACATTACTTTAGATTTACTCTGATCCATCTTTAGCCCTTATTTGAGACTTTCTCTGTATAGGTCGTTTAACATTTCTTGAAATTTCTCTAATGTTTTGAAGATTACAGCAACGCCATCAACAAAACTTAAATGTTTTTAAGGTTTCTCCATCTGGCTCGTCATTTGTCCTCCTAGTCAAGTTTTTTAATATCAAGGAATGGTATTAATAATTTTCGTGAAACTGCATCTACCTGACGCACTCTTTTCTCAATCTTATTTTTTTTTTTTAATCTTCGTGTAATTTCATTGTAGCAGTTTTACCATGTTTCCGTTAATCCTTCTTCCCGCAATGAAAATATAATTATTATGTGCTCCACTAAGTCGAAAGCCATTTCGTAATCAACAGAATATAAACACAGTGGTATATTATATTATGTTGCTTTCCTCATTATGTGGCTCATTTCGTGTAGATGATCCGTAGTTGAATACCCGCTTCGGAATCTTGCCTGTTCAAGAGGTTGTTTTTTTCCAAATTAATTTTGTTGTTATTCTGTTCGTAAGGGCTACAGGGAGGAGATAAGCTAATAGGCCGAGCCTTAAGATCTTTTGAGTTCCCCTTCTTGAAGCAAAATAAACATTGAATTACACCATGTTTGGGGAATTTTCTTTTTCTTTTTTCATTAAGTGCATTATTCGGTGAGCAGGTTTTGACCTTCTACTTCTGCATCCGACATTAAATGTACTACTCTACAAGATCTTCTCCTGGGACCGTCCAACTTTTCATACTGTTAAGAGAAATGGATACTTCGTCTTGTGTTGCCTCATATATTTCACTTATGTCAGGTGAAAAGTTCGCAGTCGGTACTGTTGTCTTTGATGCATACAGTTCTTTGTAAAATTCTTCAATTATCTTCGCCATATTCTCAGCCTTTTGTGTCTTTCAGTGACACAATTTTGATGCTTTCCTAGTGCCATTTTGCTTAACCTGTTTTAGGCTTTTCTTTTTATGGTTTCTTTGACTTGATCCATTTTTCTTTCATTTGCCTTCTCTCTGTCCGTCGTTGAATAGCTTATATAATTCTTCTCTTTCTAGTTCACATGTCATTGTTTTTACTTTCATCTCCTTTCTTATTTCATGAGCTTGAGGGTCATTTGCGAATACCTTTTGTCTTATTTGTATTAGTTTTCCCTGGTACCTCTGCTGATTCTCCTGACACTTCTGTTAGCCTGTCATTCAACTCATTAATGTTACACGCAGCATAACTTAGAACCTGAATATTTGTAACTTAATAATAAGGTTTTTCATATACTTTTATTGGACACACACACACACACACACACACACACACACACACACACACACACACAATCAATCAATCAATCAATCAATGAAACATGAGAATTGGAGGATAAACGGAATGAGGACGCATCAGAGACCCGGGAGCAAAGAAAGACATACTATCTTCTAGGATATCGCTATTGTTAATATAATCCAGCATTTTAAGCTGCTCAAAAGTAAGAGACAGCTCAGCAACGAGTATGTTAAATGAAACAGTAACGGCTCAAACATATCGAAACAATTGGAGAGAACAGCATAATGATGATTAATAGGATGAGTGGAAAGAAGCGTGAATTTCACTGTACGAGTATCTGACGTCATGTATAACTCTTGGGTGCGCACATTGTTGACAGGATGAAGGTGCGGATGCGAAGGTACACTTTGACATGACGAATATCTTGAACGAAGGCAGCCTCACACAGCATAACCTCACTTGGAAGCACAATGAACAGATAAGGACGCAAGAGTGACGTAGGGAAGACTGAAAAACATCAATCCAGAGTAACTGTGGGATAATAGGAAAAATTAGAATAAACTTTAGACATGAGAAAGGAATCACTGTCAAGCACAAAAAAAGAAGTAAAGGGAACAGGTTTAAAACTAAGAAATGAAGTTAGAGGAACATGAACCACACTGTAGCAACAGTCGAGCAGGGCATTACTCTTAAGGTGGATGGAAAGCTGATGACAGGGAGAGCTGGAGCTCCCGTTTCATCAACCCTCAGGATAAGTTCCTGACCATCCCCCTTTACTGAACTTTTTCAGTGTTTTAGTAACACAGAGAGTAGGCCAGCATGCTTTCCAATACAAGTTTCTCTAACTGTCAACACCAAACTGCATGCACAGTACACTTAACACTACTTTTTAAAAATTAAAAAAAGAAAATGAAAAATGGCGTTAATAAATCATGCCTCGGAGTCCCCGGGGGGGTACCATAAATTCCCCCACCATCCCCCTCTCTCCCGGTGACGACTCTGAGAGATGCCTGGAACCACTGTCTGACTCACTTCTTCATTTCTGCAACATTCGCGGCCTTTCCTCTAACTTTCTGTCGAAAACTACCTCTCCTCCTCTAAACCTCACCTTCTTGTCTTGACACAGACTCAGCTGTCTGAGGCAACTGAGAGCAAACCCTTTTCTGTTTCCTCCTGCTTTATACTCATTTCAAAGCCAAAGGTGGCTGTTGCGTATACATACGCAACGACCTATCTTGCTCTTTGTGTTCCTGAACGTGAGTCATCTGAATTCTCTACACTCAGGTTTCGGCTATCCTATCATTCTCTGACTAAATATATCTGCACTGTTTACTTATCTCCTATTTCTACTGATTATCAAAAATTCTTGGACTCTCTTACTTCTACGATGGTCCATTTCTCCTTTCTCTGAAATCTCCATTCTAGGAGATTTCAATGTTCACCACCACCTTTGGCTCTCCTCTCCTTTCACTGATCCACCTGGTGAACAAGCCTACATCTTTTCTATCCTTAATGACTTAGAGCAGCTTGTACAGCACCCTACCCGTATCCCTGACGCCTTGGAGAGAGCTCCAACATACTTGACCTCTTCCTTACAACTACTCCTTCTGCTTATGCTGTTAATTTTTCCTCTCCATTGGGCTCCTCTGATCACAATCTTATTACCTTAACCTGTTCTATCACTCCAGTACAGCCTGCAGACCCTCCAAAGAAACGTCATCTGTGGCACTTTGGAGCCGCAGATTAGGAGGCCCTCAGGTAGTACTTCTTTGATTTTCCATGGAATGATCGTTGTTTCCATGGCCGGGAGCCATCTGAGTGTGCCTTGCGTATTACATAGGTTATTCTCCCGGCCATGGAAGCATACATTCCCTTCTCATATCTTTTGACTATTGCAAGAAAGCCTTGGTTTAATCACGCATGTTCTAATGCTGTCCGCAACAAGGAGAGGGCTTATAAAAGGTACCAGAGCCAACTCACCCCTGAATCACATCTTGTTTATGTATCTGCCCGGAATCGTGCTAAGGCTGTTCTTCGCTCTGCTAAAAATAATTTCATTCATACTAAATGTTCTCAACTCTTCAACTCGAATTCTTCCTGCTGGCACCTTGCCAAGAACCTTTCTAACAACTTTACCTCATTATCCTTCCCTCCTCTTTTCTATTCTGATGGCTCTGTAGTTATTTCTTCTACTGATAAAGCAGATCTCTTCGCTCAGACTTTCTCCTCCAATTCCACCTTGGATGATTCCAGTGCAAGGTCCTCCATCACTTCCCCTCTCTGACTTCCTCATAGCTGACATTAAAATTTCTTCAGCTGATGTATTTTCTGCCATCACTGGCCTCAATACTAACAAGGCATATGGGCCTGATGGAGTCCCTCCTGTTGTCCTCAAGAACTGTGGTTGAGTGCGTACACTCTGCCAGGGTAAACTCTTTCGTCTTTGTCTATCAACTTGTACTTTTCCTTCTTGCAGGAAGTTTGCTCTCATTCAGCCAGTCCCAAAGAAGGGTGACCATTCCCAACCCTCTAACTATCGTTCAACTGCTTTAACATCCTGTGTCTCAAAAGTTTTTGAGTCAATTCTTAACAGAAAAATTTTAAAGCATAACCTTCTTTCTGATCGCCAGTATGGGTTCCGTCAGTGGCGCTCCACTGGCGATCTTCTCACCTACCTTTCAGACTCCTTGTCATCCTCCTTTTGGGATTTTGGCGAAAGCTTTGCCATTGCACTTGACATCTCAAAGGCTTTTGATCGAGTCTGGCATAAATCTTTAATTTCCAAACGGCCCTCTTACTGTTTCTATCCTTCTATCTGTGCCTTCATCTATAGCTTCCTTTCTGGTCGTTCTATAGCCGCTGTTGTAGACGGCTATCGTTCTTCTCCTAGATCTATTAACAGTGGTGTTCCTCAGGGGTCTGTCCTATCACCAACTCTCTTCCTTTTATTCATCAATGACCTTCTAAGCTGTACATCTAACCCTATCCACTCGTACGCTAATGATTTCACCCTTCACCTTTCCAGTCGGTTCCTGCAACGTCCATCTCAGCAGTTACTTCAACAAACAAGGGATGAGGCTATGGCACACCTAATGTCTGACTTGGCTCTTGTCTCTAACTGGGGTAAAAATAATCTTGTTGTTTTTAACGCATCAAAAATTCAGTTCTTACATCTATCAACCCGACACAATCTTCCACAGGAGTACCCACTAATGTTTAATAATATTCAGCTTAATCCTGCATCATCCTTGAACATGCTTGGGGTTTCATTCATTCGGGACTTATCTTGGAAATATCATATTGAATCTCTTGTAAAATCTGCTTCCAAGAGATTGGGTGTGCTAAGCCGACTCCATACCTTCTTTACCGCTGCACAATTGTTGACTTCATACACGGGTTTTATTCGCCCCTGTTTAGAGTACAACTCTCATGCGTGGGGAGGCTCCCCACATACAGCTCTTCTCAATAGGGTGTAGTCAAAGGCTTTTCGTCTCATCAGCTCTCCTTCTCTTACTGGCTCCCTTCAACCTCTGTCTCTTCACCTCACTGTTGCATCTTTATCTCTTTTCTATCGTTACTTCCATGGTCACTGCTCCTCTGAATTGTCTGCTTGCATCCCTCCACCTATATGACGGGTGCGTAGCACCCGTCTAGCAACAAATTCTTATCCCTTTTCTGTCCAACTCTCTAATGCGAGAATTAACCGTTACTCCCAGTCCTTCATTTATGCAACAGGTCAGCTCTGGAACTGTCTCCCTCTGTCTGTATTTTCTACTTCCTATTAGCTCCAGTTTTTCAAATGCATTGTATCCAGGCATCTTGAAAGGAACGGATCTTGATTTTGGCTCACTTTTGTATTGTTTTTGTTTTTTCTTGGAGGGAACGGTTTGCGGGCTCCGGTCTTTGGTTCCATCTTTCTTGCATTAAAAGAAAAAAAAAAGAATCGCCTTAGGAAGGAAGGTATACTCTAACTCTGGAGAGAAAAATGCAAACCAGACTAAAGTTTGAATGAGCCAATCGTAAGACAGAATCAGAATGAGACATAAGTAGCAGATCCAAAAAATAATGACCTTCAACCGTATCAACTAACAGACAAAATCATGAACCTGGAATGTTAAGGAGTCAATGAACAAGTGCAAGTTATCAACACGATATGCCATATTCAATAACTCGCTTACAGCATTAATTTCCTAAACAATTCACGAAGAACATCAGAGAAGCAATTCAGACGAGCTTGAACATCAATCCTAACAAAGAACTGTTTTCTGTTATGAGACTGAAAATCAACTCAAACAAAGAACGAAAGTCGGAAAGACCCCATTTCGTTGGAAGGTCAAAAATACCTCCTAATACTTCACCACCTAGATCGAGACGACATTTAACATGAGGCTTACCCACACAACAGTGTGGAAGAGGGTCATGGAAATGGGAAAGAACAGTCTTGTATGATCCCCTTCAGTGGAAACTTAACTGTTTCTTCTGAAGGGGATCATGCAAGGATGTTCATAAAGTACCATATCTGTGTTTCTCAATAACAGAGGGAAGGAGTGAAGTAATGGTTTTACATTATTTCTAAAAATTCACGTATTACTGATACAAGTGTTCTAAGTCGTAACGACATACAGACGCAGTAGCCGCCTCGGTGGTAGCACCCCAAGCACTAATGCTGAACATCTGGTGGCTCAAGAAATTATGTCCAAGCAAATGCAATTTAATTTGAGAAAATGAGTCTTCTGAAGGCAAACTGATAGATGCACTTGAGTCCATAAATAATGAGAGATGCATGTGACCACTTTCCATGTTTTGTTTTTTTTATGTGAGGAAGAAGGAACCAAAGGCCATGAGCCCGCAATAACTGTTCCCTCCAAGAGAAAAACAAAATACTAGAGAGAGCCAAATTCAAGATCCGATCATTTCGAGATGCCTGGACACAATGTGAACCATAACACCTAAATTTGTTTAGATATTAATGAAGTGAAACAATTGCTCCAATTTTTTTCTGCTCTTGGAATGAAGAATTGTCCCAAAATTGAGACAAGTCTTCCCTCAACTTTCTAGGTACAGAGTTTTTTTTTTTTTTTTTTTTTTTATGTGTTCGACTCTGGGCATAGGCTTCACAGCCTGCTATCAAGGCCCAACAGTCCTCCTACATACCATACACCTCTTCATGTCACCATTTCGGCGCTAACACCCACCGACCATATTGAATACATGCTAGGGCTGTCTCATACAGGACTGGTGTATTGGTATTAGCGGGGGTATTTTTACGACATGTCGGCGGGTCTTCTGGTAGATCAGTAAAGCCTTATTTAATGAAATTCAAATCCTTAAACTGTTCCCTGCCCCAGCGGGGATTTGAACCTGGGTCCATTAGAACGACAGGCCACGTCTCTACCGATTGAGCCACGCATTCACAACGAAATTGTGCAGATAACTGTTTACGGTATGCCCATAACTTGCAATCACATAAACTAGCATTAGATCTTCATCTCCCTACCTCCCTTGATTTCCAAAATCTGCTTGGCCTCAATAGCAGTCCTTCAAGTGTGTCACAGTACCAAGAAGTCACTGTGCAACGCGAGGATGAAGGCTTACTTCACCAGTCAAGCTTAAACTCACGGCGATATGGAGTGTGTGAGTGGCATGGACCCGAGGGAGATCTGCAAGCAGACAATGTGAATGTATTCTTTGTAAGTAGGCGAGAGCTACGATTTTGGTCAGAGATATATTTGCCATCGTATGTTTTGTCAGGTGTAGAGGAAATGTCTCAGACAGTTTCTTAACTGTTTATATCAGATAATTTTGATCACAGCTTCTCTTCATTCCACCTGACTAGGAAAGAAGAGCAAATTATCTGTGGGTTTGAACACCGTCATCTTAACAGCAACTCTTTGGGTTGTGATCCAATAATAAATTGGAAATATCCTAGCACCAGACTAACATTCTTTAACTTCGCAGATTATTCTTGTTTGCGATCCACAAATAACCCAGTCTGAATTTTTCGAGTGATTAGTAACATCAGTTACCAGCTGCTGCTGCCTCTGACAAAGTTTTATATTCAGGAGTGCTGTTAGGATTGGTTCGCACACACTATAATAAGCACTCAAAGCAGATAATAGAACCCCTCTTTGTGTAACTGACCATGTAGTCAATGAAATTCTTGCAGATATCCATGTAACTCGTAAAGTGATCAAATTAACTAGAGTGCATACAAGATCCAAAAACGCCAGTGCCCATGTCTAACCGATTTTAAGATGTGCAATTTTCATAGTTTCAGTCTTGATCTTTCTCTGCTATTTCACCGTCAACCTCTATGAGTAATGAAAAAGAAATGGTACCTTCTTCACCGAAGTATTTTGGACAACTTATGTCGTGTACGATTCATGTATGAATCTGGTCAGCCATGTTGGAGTTGGTAGTAGTAGTAGTAGTAGTAGCAGTCTACATGAAAGGAAAAGCAGATGCAAGACGAGAAGAATGAGTGACAGAAGAAATAACAATTATAGTATCCCAAATAGAGACCGCAGATGGAGATCTGGTAGCAGAAAAAGTAGAAGTGATTGCAGTATTATATAGTAATGGATGTGCGATAGACGAAGGTTGGGTGTGAGGAATTATTTAATAAATCTGGAGAGGTAATTGGATGGTCACCCGATGTGACTAAAGAATATGCTGAAGGAGGAGCTGTAGTAAAAAGAGAGGTAGCAGTAAAGGTCGCAGGGGTAGAAGGAGCAGAATGTTTTTTAAATAAGAATTTTTACTGTACAACACTGTAAGATATTCGTGGCCTCTGGGAAGAACACGAATTTTGATCATCAGCATGAAATGGTGAAGGTGAATCCATGGGTGTCAAGGATACTGATTAGAAGAATGGGGAACATAAACACAGAAAAAAAGGACAAATACTAAAGCAAATAACAAAAAGAAAGATTTAAAAAAAAATAAAATAAATACAGAATGTATACGAGTACAAATAAAACGTGAGTGAGAGAAAAAAAATAATGATAAACGTATGTGGTAGGTGGTCGCGACCATCATCCACTCACTTAGTGTAGTGGTACCCTGGTTTTAGGGGAGCTCTACATCAAGTGGCAAGCCAAATGATTTCCTGTAAACCAGGAAATCACTTACAAGTCTGGGTGTTAACCTTATATCCAACCGACATGTGTTCCCTATATGACCGCAAGTGGGTTGGCGGAGGGTTTGTGCCCCTCCCCGGAAAACAACTAACTACAACTACGAACAAGAAGCCTCGGGCCAGGACTGACCAAAAGATGACGACAAAGGACCGTACAAAGGACATGATACGGATGGCGACCTGGAATGTAAGGGGTGCAAATGATGAGGTGAAAGAGAGAGAGAGAGATTGTCCAGGTGCTTGAGGATGCGAAAGTGGATGTATGTGGATTAACTGAAACTAAAATATGGTGAGGTGAGAGTGTGAGAGAATGGGAGTATGGATGGGGTATACATGCAGGAGTAGGTGAGAATGAGAGGGCAAAAGAAGGAGTATGTATTGTTGTGAGTAACAGTTGGAAGGAGAATATAAGAGAGTATGGATTAGTTGGTTCAAGGATTGTGTGAGTAAGACTGAAAGTTGGACTACAAATGTGGGCGATTGTGTGCATGTATGCGCCAACGCAAGATCGTGCAAGCACAGTGAGAAAAGAGTTCTGGACAAATGTAGAAGTGTGCATGGAAAAGTTTGAAAGGAATGAGAGTGTTTTTTGATTGGTGATATGAATGGCAAAGTAGGGAATGTGAAGGTGGATGGAGTAGTCGGTGAGTGGGGTGTGCCTGCTGAGATAGATGAGAATGGCAGTGCTTTAGTGGACATTTGTGCCGGGAGGGGGTTGGTGATAGCCAATACCCTCCTCAGGCACAAAATGATCCACAGGTATACATGGCATGTGATGAGAAGGGTGGATGGTGAACTGAATGAAAGGAAGGCAATGATTGATCATGTGTGTGTGGATGAAAGGATGCGAAGATGTGTAATGGATCCAAGAGCATAATTATAGAGGTTGGGGGAGTGGACTTTCAGACCACCACTTGGTGGTGGTCAGAATCAAGGTTCAAGTAAAATGGAGAAATAGAAGGGAAGGACGGGAGGAAGGAGTAGATGTAAGGAGAGTGGAAAGGTTACAAGAGGATGAGAAAAAGGCAGAATATAAGAGAGAAGTGGAGGAACGATTGGGTAAATATGAACTGGAGCAGACTGGGGACGTGGAAGGTGTGTGCAAGATATTCACAGAGGAAATATGTGCAGCATGTGAGGTTGTGTGTGGGGCGAAGAGAAGATGAAAGGGCGTGCAAGGAACAGCATGGTGGAATGAAGAGATGAGACAGGCTGTGGCACCAAAGAAGGAAGCATATAATGAATCGATGAGAAATAGGGGCATGGAAGAAGTTAAGAGACGGAAGAGAGAGTTATATGTAGAAAGGAAGAGAGAAGTGAAAAGATTAGTAAGAGAGAGTAAGAAGAAAATGGATGAGGAATTTGGAAGGAATCTGATTGTCAAGTGGAGGGAATGTAAGAAAATGTTCCGGAAAGAGGTAATGAGAGCTAGACAGAGTGGCAATGAAGTTAGTAGAGGAGTGAATGATAAAAATGGTTGATTACTAGTTAAGAAGGGAGAAAAAGTGAGCAGATGGAGAGAACATTTCAATGAATTGTTGAACATAGAGAATGAACGTAATGCGAGTATAAGTGGCTGGGGAATGGCTGGGAGAAGGGGGGAGGTGAGAAGACAGGAAGAAATCAGTAGGATGGAAGTTGTGGAAGCAATGATGAAAGTCAAAATGGAGAAAGCCCCAGGAATTGATGGAGTGTGTGGTGAAATGCTGATGCATGGGGGAGAGATAGTAGTAGAATGGATGTGGAAGATGTGCAGATTGGCCTGAGAGAAAGGTAAAGTCCCGGATGATTGGAAGTCATGTATAATTATTACCTTGTACAAAGGGAAAGGGGAAAAGGAAGTGTGTGGTAATCATAGGGGCATTTGTCTTCTTAGTGTAATAGGAAAAGTATACGGTAGGATACTTATTGACAGAGTTAGGGATATAACAGAGGAATTAGTTGGAGAAAAACAGTGAGGCTTTAGGAAGGGGAGAGGTTGTGTTGATCAGATATTCATTCTTAGATTTTTAGTCGAATAGTGTCTACAGAAGGGAAAGAAGTTGTATGCGGCCTTCATGGAATTTGGAAAAAGCATATGGCAACGTGGATAGACAAAGATTGTGGAAAGCATTAAGAATATATGGAGTAGATGGGAAGTTGCTGAATGCTGTGAAGAGTATGTATAAGGATGCTAAGGCTGCAGTGCGTGTGGATGGTGAACAGAGTGATTTTTTCTATTTGAAGGTTGGGTTGAAACAGAGATGTATCATGTCTCCATGGTTGTTCAATCTGTGTATGGATGGGGTTATAAATGAGATACAAGGTAGGGCATTGGAAATTGGAGTGGCCCTAATGAGAGAGGACAGTGTTTGGAAACTCCTTGTACTGTTGTTTGCAGATGATACTGTGTTGTTAAATGAACACGAAGGGGAGCTGCAACGCTTGGTGGATGAGTTTGGGAGTGTGTAAGAAACGGAATTTAAAGGTGAATGTAGGGAAGTGTAAAAATATGATCTTCGAGAGGTGAAGTCAGTGAATGTACAGTTAGGCTTGATGATGAGGTAATGGAAAATGTGAGTACGTTGAAGTACTTGGGTAGTGTGTTGAGTAAGGATGGAAGTCGGGAAAGTGAAGTGCTTGAGAGGGTACAACAAGGAAAAAAGCTTGCTGGTTCCTTGAAAGCAGTGAAAAGAAACAGGGAAATGAGCATGGAGGTGAGAAAGTTATTACATGACAGTATTGTGATATCAACTCTGACGTATGGAAGTGAAGCTTGGATGTTGTTCGAGGGACACAATTCAACAGTGAAAGCAGTGGAAACGAGTTATTTGAGAGGAGCCTGTGGAGTCACATGGAGAGACAGACTGACAAATGAGGATGTGAAGGAGCGTTGTGGTGTAGATGATGATGTGATAGGAAGCATTAGGAGAAACACAATGAGGTGGTTTGGCCATGTGGAGAGGATGGAGAATGAGAGACTGATGAGGAGAGTGTATGTGAGTGAGGTGGAGGGGAAGAGAGGGAGGGGAAAGCCAAGGATGAGATGGTGGGATGGAGTGGAGAGGTATATGAGAGAGGGGTGTGTGAATTGGGAGCAGGGCAGTGAAATGGCTGTGGACAGTGTGACGTGGAGGCGATTTGTTTGTGCCCACCCCGGATAAGGGATTAAGGCGTCTGACAATAAACAGATTTTTGCAGAGATTCATATTTACAAAGTTATCCCATGAAAGAAAAAAGCCAAAGGGCATGTGAACAATGACAAAATTTAATAAATAAAGGATACAAAAAATTAAGCTTACAAGTAGCAGGAAGTTAGGCAGTGGCTCTGGAATTCGTAGGGAGTGTTGCTGTGTGATAGGGAACCCATGGAAATGCATAGTGCCGGAAAGAGGGAATATCGAATATACTTTAATTCTACTAGTAGCAGGAAGTTAGGCAGTGGCTCTGGAATTCGTAGGGAGTGTTGCTGTGTCATAGGGAACCCATGGAAATGCATAGTGCCGGAAAGAGGGAATATCGATTATACAGTACTTTAATTCATGTGTGTGTGTGTGTGTGTGTGTGTGTGTGTGTGTGTGTGTGTGTGTGTGTGTGTGTGTGTGTGTGTGTGTGTGTGTGCGCAGCCAAAATTGGAAAAAGGTTTTTGGTGAAACCTGGCAGGATGGTTGGAACTGTGTCCCGATTGGGCCATTTCAATTTCATGTCGATTGATATTATGTGACGGGGTATTCTGGCCAGTAATAAATGTTCCCATTGCTGGCACTTGGAAGAGGCACTTTCCGTGGAGTTTCACAAGTCTTTGGACACTCGTGGAGAAAGGAGAGGGTAGTTGTTCAGCTGCACGCCTATGTCTGTTGATGCTATTGATGCTACGAAGAGATGATTTTATTCAGCAGAAAGCGGTGGTAGCTGTGTAGGTATTGGTGGTGGTGGTAGCTGTGGTGGTGGTGGTAGCTATGGCAGTGATGGAGATAGCTGTGATAATAGTGATTATGGTGGTGGAGATGGTGATGGTAGCTGTGATGATGGTGGTGTTTGCTGTGATGGAGGTGCGGTGGTAGCTTTGATGGTATTGGTCATGGTAGTTGTAATGATGATGGTGACAGCTGTGGTAGTGGTGGTGATAGCTGCAATGGTGATGGTGGTAGCTGTGGTGGTAGCTGTGATGATGATGGTTTTGGTGGTGGTGGTAGCTGTGATGATGATGATTGTAATGGTAGTGGTAGCTGTGATGATGATGATTGTGGTGGTGGTGGTAGGTGTGATGATGATGGTGGTGATGGTAGGTGTGATGATGATGGTAGTGGTATCTGTGGTGATGGTGGTATTGCTTAGGAATGGCTATCACTTGGGCAAGTACTTTGCGGCCAAATAGGGCTGCAAAACACTTGCTTTAAAGTGAAGCGTGGTTCAAGGAAGACCCCTGATAAAGCCTCGAGACTCTTTTTCACAGTATAAGGTTCCAGGAACAGAAATCATAAAAGTCAAATACTGAGGAATAAAATAGCTTGACATCAGGCAGGATAAAAAGGAGTTGGAGAGTTAGCAGCAGAAAGGGGCATTTGCAGGGCAAACAACAGATAGTAAGAGCATCGTGAGTTGGGTCTGATGTAAAGAGGCAGTCAACACCGCCCATCTAGGTAGTACTGAGACTCGCAACCATTTGAAGACAGAGAGAGGTGGGGAAGAAGCCTCCTCTCTGCACATTGAGTGAAGCTTTGCCAGAGGTGGAGATCTCAGTTGAGTATTAACACCGATATTTGGAGAAATATCCATAACTAGAAGGACAACCTAGCATTCCACAGAAAAACCCTATGATCATGCCTACATACATTGCCAGAGAACCCAAAGGGCTATTACCCTATGGGAGAAGACCCTAGAGTCCCATTTAATTCTTTAAACCTAAGTATTATCCACTGAACCTATATTCCTCCTAGGGCCAGTTTCCCCAGGGATATATTCCTCATGAACCTGTTCGTACTTTAGACCTATTTTCAATTCTCCACACACCCACCAACCTTTCCCATTCACCCTGCTCAGTAACCCACCCACGTACCTTACCCACCCACCCACCCTCCCACCCACCCTGTCCACCCACCCACCCTCCCACCCACCCTGTCCACCCACCCATCCTGCCAAGCCATTCACCCACCCACGCTGTCCCACTTCACCCACCCAACCCTGCCCACCCACCCTGCCCCACAGTACCAACTCTCACCTCCACACTCACCTCCATATCTCCTCACCTACCTATCCACTCAACTCTAACCAACCATTCCATCAATCTGTCCACCCATCTGACCTGTTTTAGCTAATAATGAAGTTGTAAAAGTAAAAAATAATAATAATGATGGTCATTGACTACCATTAGTCGATAATACTGTACATATTTAGTTTCTTCTCAAAAGTTACACCTATTGGAGTTGTTTAGTGAGTTCTGTAGCCTATGCAATATGCATCCCCCTTGTTTCCATAAGGGACAGACAGACAGACATTCTGTACTATATTTGTAAATATTTTATGCTTCATCAAATAATCTGAAATATATTCTCTGAGACCAACCCTCAGTGCTCTATACCCTAGTGCTCTGACTACTGTACCTGTATAGTGAGGATGTATCTGTGTATCTTTCCTCCATCTATACCAACACTGGGTAAGAACAGTATGATTATGAATATATTATGTACAGCATTACTGAACTACATTTACAGTATCAGTACTGCATTGTAGTTTATAACTGATTTTAATCTTCTACTCATGGGTTATATTGTAGGAAAGTTATTAGGATAGAGGGCTATGACGGATAGTGATACATCATCCGGCTTGACACAGAAAGGATAGCTGACTGGGGGTACCTATGCAATATCCGGCATGAGGGGTTGCTCATTTATGTCAGATAATTGAGAGTTTACTGTATTCCCAACCCTCAAATGGCTCATCTGTTTTGAGGGTGATGGATTCATCTAGGTGAGTTCAGGGAACCAGTTTGTGGATGCATCTGGTTGTTGGTGACGCTGGAGAATATCTGGAAATGACTAATGGAAATGCAAGAGAGGTGTCCCGAAGAGAACTGAGGAAAGACCTGTTGCCTAGTCAGGCGAGCCAGCAGTGATATAGTCTGCCCAGGCAAGTCACTTCTGCCACAAAGTTGAGAGAGTTTACCAGAGACTCCCACTGTCTGCAGGTGAAGGTGGTGGAGAAGATCACAAGGAAGAAGCATTGATGGAATAATTTCATGCTGTTTGCTGATTGGCGTAGGAAGGCTTGTCTTGAGCCCCACTCTAGTCCTAACCAGTCCAGTGACTGGATGGGAGAGAGAGAGTGGGGTTTTATGTTGATATTGAAGCCCATAAAGCGAGCAATAGTGATAGTCATGTCTACCGATTTCCTGATGTCCTCTCCAGAAGGAGAGACCATCATACAGTAGACGTATTGCTGTGCTACAGATGACTACATACCCTTCATTTGATGGAAGAACACCCTTGAAACTATCAAGAGACCAAATGGGAGGAAAGTGAATTGATACACATTTGCATCCACATGGAGGGCCAGGAATTTCTTGAACATTGGGTAGATTGGGACATGTCAGCATGCATCCTGCAGATCGATTGCTGTAGCCAGGAGCCTCGGTGAAGATGCAAGTAAACCAGGGCAGAAATAATCATCCAGAACGGAATTGTGGTGATGATTTTGTTCTGGGTACTCAAGTCCATGACCAGCCTGAGTCTGTCATAGTCCTGTTTGCAGATGGTGAATTGGCACGAGAAAAACACTTTCCCTGTCACCTACTCCACCACCCAACGGGCTACCATCTCCACCTGGATATCACTGATGTTTAATCAGTATCTAATGATCCCCATTAGGGATGTATCAGATATCCGCATCCGCATCCACGGAACATCCTCATCCATTTCGACATCAGCATCTGCATCCGCACTTATGTAAAAATATACATCCGCATCTGCGTCCACATCCGCATTGGCATTTTAATAAACATCTGCATCTGCATCCGCATCCGCATCCGCATTTGAACGAGACACAAAGCGGATGTGGTGGATTATACTAAATACAATGCCTTCCTTATAAACAAAAACATTAGTGTTTTTCTGTGATACGACTTGCTTGCTGTGTTTACTGTTTACCATGGTAGGTGGTCATAAGGGCAGTGATTTTGTAGTTATTCTATAGTGCTTTCTGCACAACACCAAAGTGCTGTGACTAACTCCACCAAGTCAATAAGAGTCGTATGGGTAATACGCTTACCTTGGTACTTTGTAGTGTCTAACAGGGTTAATGGGAATCAAATTGCTTTTATATTGGTGTGTATGGCTGTGTGTGTGTGCGTGTGTGTGTGTGTTATGAAGACTATGGCTAGGGAAGTGTCACAGTAAGTTAAAGAAAGGTGCTGAAAGTACCACTGTCTGAAAACACTGTATTTTTTACAGCAGCTGAGTTCATTATGAATATTTTAAAAGTAGGAAAAAATCAGTTCCCAAGGCCGAGATAAGGGATAGGCAGCTGTCTCCAAGGGCCGAGCTTTAGTTAAATGATTATGCAACAATATATCCTGAAAACATCCGCATCCGCATCCGCATCTGCGAGGATATCATAGTTTCACATCCGCATCTGCATCCGCATCCTCAGTTTCTTGAAACAGACATCTGCATCTGCATCCACATCCGCAAGATACAGAAACATGATAACCGCATTCACATCCGCATCCACGGATGTTTAAATTCTGACATCCGATACATCCCTAATCCCCATTACATTTCTTGCCCAGCTTCTGGGGAGAGTGTCAGTCCGAGTGACACCATAAAAGGTATCACTGCAGGGAATGGCAATGGTAGACCTTCTGGAGGATTGAGCAGGTCTTCTCACCGTGAGAGAGGCGTGGATAACATGCTCTGCTGGTAGGAGGGAGTGGGAGAAGCAGAAAGTACAAATATGAAATTCTCAAGCCTCTCTGGCGTGGACTAGAATGCCACCCATCACAAATCCAACCTGGTGTTCACTGCCTTCTCTACAGTGAGGCGAATCAAGGATGCCAGGCTGGAGATGAAGTCATCCAAGTAGACGCTCATGTTTGTTGTCACAGTGAAATTCATTCTGAATGGCGAAGGAGTCAGACCTTCATCCAAAAGGACAGTAATTCCATCCAAAAAGACAGAAATTCCATCCCCACAGTGGTAGTAATGGAGGATGCAACTGCTTACTGGTGGTGCTCATCTTTGCTATGCAGGGAGAAGGGGACTGTGGATGCCTGCCGTGGTACATCATTGTGATGGAGGCAGGGAACCCAGAGGATCTTAGCAAGGGTCCAGGGGACTGCTGCTGAGGCAGGAAAAATTGGAAGTGGAAGAGGGGGATGGTGGAGCCCTGCACCTGTCTTACAATGATTGAAGCCCACAGGGGGTTGGCATCTAGGTCCAACTTGGGCCAGATGTTGGAACGGGAGATTTGGGGCCAAGTCAAAATAATCCTGTTCTGTTGCTGTAAAGTAGAAGGGGATTCATTGATGGTGGTGACTGAGGGGTTCAATGGCATCGACAGCATGCAGTGATGAGAGAGTTTTGATGGGTTCTTGTTAGACAGTGAGATCCTCCTAAATTTAACAATTCCTCACCAGCATCCAAGACAGTCTTCCACACCTCTAGGTCCCACCATGAGGTGAAAGATTTAGTCAAATAATCTTGCATAGAAGTTGCTCCCACTCCAAGATAACCCTCCTCTCTGACCGGCCAGCCAGGTGGGAGGCTAGCTCTTGCTATTGGAGCCTCCAGGGGGGGCGGGGTCAAAGTGGAGAGTGGGGAAGGGTGGATGGAGAGGAGGAGGATCTTGTTGCCTTGGGGCACCCCCATGAGATGGCAGGGAGTAGTCACACTCAGTAGGTGGTGAACACTGTTCTCTTGATAGAGAGTGGGCCCTGCTCCCACGTAATTCAGGAGTCAATGATACCCCAGAAGAGACATGCTTTCTTCCAGCGAGGGGGCGACACTAATAGCAGGAGAGAATCTGAGGCAGATGGGGAGAGGGAGGAGGAGAAGGAGGGTGGCATTGACGAGGGTGAGGCTGTCGAGAATGTCGAATGTCGTGCTGGTCCATGAGTGACTGAATAATCCTCTTGATGGTGTTCTTCAAAGGGGAATCCCAACAGGTTGGGAAGGTGGGATGCCAACTTGCCAAAAGGGCCAGGGGTAGAGGAAGGTGAGTTTTCTCCACTTCCCAGAGAGACAGCTGGTCCCAGTGATGAGCCCTGGTTGGGGGAGTCAAATCTCTCGTCCCCAAACGAAGAGAGGTTGGGTGGTGGAAGCAGAGGATGGGCCCTTCAGGGTAACTCTGAGAGAAGGAGCAGGGCTGCCGTGGAAGTCACTTGCACTAGTTCTTCCCAAAGCAAGCTGAACCTTCAGCCCTAGATAGGCATCCTTTCTTCTAAAGGAGAAACCATGCTTGCATGCTCATGACATGGCTACCTTCCACTGGGCTGAAGGAGGTTTAACTGCAGTGAGAGTGGCTTATCTCTGCATAGAGATGGCAGAGAGGGGAGCCATGAGGAGCAGCTGGGGCAGTTGGCAGGACTGAAGACCTGATCCCATAGACAGTCAGCATGGGAGAGGCAGAAGGTGTGACTGTCCCAAGAAACTCTGACAGGGCAACAGGGGAAAAGCTCTCTGACATCTCTGGCAGAACAACTTAGCAGGGGGAAAAAAGGAGAGACAGGGCCCAATGGCCTAGTGAGGATGAGCAAGACAAAGGGAGGCCCCACCCCTCCCTGCCCTATCAGGATACAAGGGCAGGGCGTAGAAGGAATGGCAAGAAAAGGACACAAATAAAGACAAGAGAACCCCCCCCCCCCAGCAAGGAAGAGGGTTGAGGGAAGGAAGGAGGTGAGCAGGCAGAGAAGCAGAACTGCAATACAACAGACCCCCCCCACTCCTAAGTCTCCTCCCACCAGAGACAGAGGGACGAAGAATTCCCTACACCCATAGACACACAGGATCAAAGGAAGAAGGAGAAGGGAATCTAGAGAAAAATACCTTATCTGTAACAGGAGCCTGGTGAGGGAAATGCCACCCATTGTCACACACAGGAGCTGTGATGACACCACGGAAAGAAAAAGAAATTAGGAGACATCAGCAGATAAGAGAAAGTAACAGAGGGAAGAAAAAGAACACTACACTCTCAAAGGAGAAAACAGCACGAGAAAAAGCATATATGAAGCTGCTGAAGAGAACTCTTCACGCCAGGCATAAACAGATGAAGGAGTAGGCCCTAGGATAGCCAACCCAGGGAACAGACATTTCACAAACAAGGGTAGATGAATCACGTGGAACTATAGGCTGCAGAGAAATGGAAACTTGCTGACAAGAAGCACGATGCAATTGACTTGACAGAGGGAGTGAATAAAATAATCTTGTTGGAGCTGAACAAGGCTTTATTCTGCTTATCTCCCAAGATAAATGTTTATGCGTCTGACTCTGGGTATACGCCTCACAGTCTATTCTTATGGCCCAGCTGTCCTCTTACATACCTTATACCTCCACAGGTCACCACTTCGGCACTAACACCCACCGTCCATATTGAATTCATGACAAGCGAACATGCAAACCACTGTTGGTATATAAAACAGGCCTAGATGTACTGTAGCCCAGAAAATATCTTCTCCAGATGATTGTGATATGACTCCCTGAGGACTGCAGAGAGAAATGCAATCTACTCATAAAAGCCCTCACACTAATTATGCCCCTATTAAAATATTTTCTGAGCCAATGATGGTCACTTTTAAGGGAAGGGTATGCTCCAAATTTGTTCCATTTCTTCTCGTCTCTGAATCTTCATTTATCTTTCTGTCTCCCTTTCTATCTGAAGCAACATATCTGTCTGTCTGTCTGTAGATCTATGTATTAATTTGCTTGTTTATCTATTTACTAATATTCTAGTGGATCTTCTGTGTTTGTGTTTTTTTCTCTCTATCTCTACCTACTCTGTCTTCCTTCCTTGTTTTCCCTCTTACTTTTTTTCCTCTATATGTCGTTTTTTGTGTCTATCTATCTGTATATATATATATGTGCGTTTAGTTACCTGTCTGTTAGTCTGTCCATCTACCTTTAATACAAATGGATATACAGTAGATTCCACAGCCATCTGCCATTACTTTCTCTTCCTTTACTTTCTTCTCATATTCTGCCTCGCTGACCATTTCTATATTTCTTCTTTTAGTAATATATCTCAATTTGGATTATGTTTGTAAATAGCTTCTCACTTCTAGCCAGTATTCCGCTCTTTTCTTTTTCTTTTTTTTCCAGTCATCATTAGCCGCATTATTAATTATTAATACTTCTATGTTGCATACTTGCCTCAATTACTGGTTCTCTTTGTCTAACTTTGTGACACTTATATATTTCCACTTTCATTTTTCTTCTAAGTCACTTCTTTATAATTATATTCCTCCTGTTCTTTCTTTCTCATGGATTTTTATTTCCCCTACTCCTTTTGTAGTTTCATTTTGGTAAATATACTGTTTATTTTCTTTCTTTCCTTAACTCTCACTTTTTAACCACATTCCCAAAATTCTCTCTCTCTCTCTCTCTCTCTCTCTCTCTCTCT
The DNA here is from genome assembly GCF_032717465.1 of Coenobita brevimanus. NCBI lineage: Eukaryota > Metazoa > Arthropoda > Malacostraca > Decapoda > Coenobitidae > Coenobita > Coenobita brevimanus. The sequence continues at coordinate 17,965,829 of NC_137053.1, read as the reverse complement.
CTCTCCATTTCATCCCTTCCTCTCCCTTTCACACACACACACACACGCACAGGCTATCATTTTCGCTTCCTTCCTTACTCATCCTTACCTTCTTCTCCCACATTTTCTCTCAGCTTTACACTGTCATTGATACAGATTCTCCTCGAGCACCTCACTCACAGGTCCCTTCTCTCCATCTCTTCCATCCACTGATATTTCCATATACGAACAAAGCAGACGCTCGTATTCGACACTTTCCCTAGCACCTTCACCAAATATCCACGTTGCAGCAAAACCCGATTTTTTTTTTTTCACCACATTCATTCCGATACAAATGCGAACTTGAGAGAGGGGTTGGGAGGCATGGTCGCCGGGGAAGTGATGGTGGGGAGTTACAGCAGGGAAGGACCTTGCTTGGAAGAGGAGCCATCCCAACCGGAGCGAAGGCTCCAGATGCGCCTGCAAACGCCCCTCAACACTCACGCTTCACCCCCAGTGAAGAGGAGGAAGGGGAAGGGGGGGAGACTGAAAAGTCCGCACAAAGGAACGAAGAAAATCGAAGACAATAATAGACAATTAAACAAAACAAAAACTGATGGAAGGGAGGATTATGATATTTATAAACTGTAGCTAAAGTTCGATCATGAAACGAAAATGATGTGGTGGAAGAAATGAGATAAGTTTAATTGGTTGGAATGTAAATGACAATCAACCGAGAAAATGTAGGCCAGAAAATTCGGAAGAGAAAGCCTATCAAGAAAAGCGAAATTCTCAAATGTACTAGATAGATAGGGGACCATCAGCGCCGTATTAAACGTCTTACTAAAGTCAACGGGAGTTAAACACCTCGCGTCCGAAAATGGTTAGTTAAATTCAGACTGACAGGCAACTCCTACAGATGCTCCAACATCTATAAATGAGTGGAATAAAAAATGATGGAATTAAGTAGTGCAGAGGAAAGAGGAGATAGCGAGGATAATGAAGGAGACGCCTTGAATATCCGATATGCAATCTCAAATAAATTAATATGCTAATTCAATAGAGCTGCAGTGAGAAAAATGCCTTGGACGTCTAATGAAAAAAAAAAATCCATGCAATTAAAAAAGAAGATAAGTTAATGAGCTTGGTGCTGGAATAAATAATCATCCAGGGAGAGCATATGGCGATAATCAATATGCCATGCCATCATAATGACAGAATATTAGCACGATTTATAACATGACACAAGACCAGTTGGTCTGAATAACGATTACATGTAAAGAGCGATAAATTCATTACACATGGAACACTGAAAATGGAACAGAGAAATTTAATGTGAATGGAGGAAACAGAGAGATGGAAATAGAGAAGAAGTCTGCTCGACTAATGGTGAAAAGCATGAAAACCAGTCACTTAAGAGAATGCAGACAGATGCATTTGGAGGATAAATCCATGAATGCATGAATCTTATCCTGTGTAATATGCTTCACTGACAGCAGTGCTCATCTATCTGTTCTTATCCTGGCGGTTACGGAAAGCTCTCGATAAGCATAGCATCTGATAAAATCAACTCCACTGTGCAAAAAAAAAAAAAAAAAAAGGAGGGGGGGGGGAGAAAGGTTGCGAGATGGTGAAAGAAAAAAAAAAGCAGAATATAAGAGGAAAGTGGAGGAGCAACTAAGTAAATATGATTTGGAGCAGATGGGGTAGGTGGAAGGTGTGTGCTAGATATTCACAGAAGAAATCTGTGGAGCATGCGAGGTGGTGTGTGGGATGAAGAGAAGACGAAAGGAGTGGCAAGGAACAGCATGGTGGAATGAAGAGATGAGGCAAGCTTTGCGTCAAAAGAAGAAAGCATAATAGTGCGTGGAAGGGAAGCAGAGGCATGGAGTAAGTTGACTGACAGAAGAGAAAGTTGTATGTATAGAGGAAGAGAGACGTGAAAAGATTAATAGAGAAAGAAGAGTGTGGATAAGGAATTTGGAAGGAATTTGAGTGTAAAGTGGAGAAAATGTGGGAAAATGTTCTGGAAGGAGGTAAAGAGAGTTAGACAGGGTGATAAAGAAAACAGAGGGGGGTGGGGTTAAAAGATTAAAATGGTGTATTGATAATGGAGAAGGTAAAAAACAGAGAGCAGATGGAGAGAACACTGTAAGGAACTGTTCAACATTGAGAACAAAGGTAATGTGAGCATAAGTGGTTAGGGAATGGCTAGGGAGGAGTGGTGAGAAGTGAGGAAGAGATCAGAAGGATAGAAGTAGTGAAACCAATGAATAAATCCAAAATGGGGAAAGCCCCGGGAATTGATGGAATGTGTGGTGAAATGATGAAGCATGAGGGAGTGGTATTAGTAGAACTAATATAGAAGCTGTGCCGATTGGCCTGGGAGGAAGGTAGTGTCCCAGAAGATTGGAAATCAGATATAATTACTTCCCTGAACAAAGGAAAGAGGGAAGAAGTGTGTGGTAATCACATGGGGCATTTGTCTTCTTAGTGCAGTTGGCAAAATATATGGTAGGATACTTAGTGGCAGAGTTACGGAATGACAGAGGAATCATTTGGAGAAGAATAGGGAGGTTTTAGTAGGGGAAGAGGTTGTGTATGTCCGATACTCATCCTTAGATCTTCAGTGGGAAAGATTCTAGAAAAGGAGAGTTAGCTTTATGCAGCCTTCATGGATTAGGGGAAAGCCATGTGACAGAGTGGATGGAAAAGGGATGTGGAAAATACTAAGAATATATGGAGTAAATTGGAATTTGTTGAAGAGTATGTATGAGGGTGCTAAGGCTGCAATGTGTGTGGACAGTGAACTGACTGAATTTTTGTGTCCGAATGTTGGATTAAAACACTGAAATGCTATGTCTCCGTGGTTGTTCAATCTGTATACGAGTATGGATGGGGTTATAAAAGAGATTCAAGGTTGAGCAGTGGATGTTGGAGCAGCCCAAATGAGAGGGCAACGTTTGGAAACTAACTAACTAACTATATATATATATATATATATATATATATATATATATATATATATATATATATATATATAAATATATATATATATATATATATATATTTGTGTCCGAATGTTGGATTAAAACACTGAAATGCTATGTCTCCGTGGTTGTTCAATCTGTATACGAGTATGGATGGGGTTATAAAAGAGATTCAAGGTTGAGCAGTGGATGTTGGAGCAGCCCAAATGAGAGGGCAACGTTTGGAAACTAACTAACTAACTAACTATATATATATATATATATATATATATATATATATATATATATATATATATATATATTATTTTTTTATTTATTTTTATTTTTTTTGCGGCTGACTCTGTATTAAGTGAAGAGGAAGGGGAACTGTAAGGCTTGATGAATGAGTCTGGGAGAGTGTGAAAGTGAATGGAGACAAAATAACCTTGCCTCATTTAAAACTAAATATATATTGGTTACTAACAGACAGATGTTGACAGATTCGTATATTACCTTCAATGCTATTAATATTCTCATCTCCAAAAGTATTGAAAATCTCGGGGTTTCACTTAACAATGCCCTCAGCTGGGCCTCTCATGTCAGATCACTTGCTACGACGGCATCAAAGAAACTTGCATTTTTTTTACAGAGTCCGTAACTTCTTCACTAACGAGCAGTTAGCTATAATTCATATGAGTCACGTGCGCTCTCAGCTAGAATATTGCTCACCCTTGTGGAATGGATGCGGAGAAGTTGCACTAAAACAACTAGACAAAATTCAGAACAAAGCTGTTGGAATTATTAATAACCCTGTTAATATAAACAAACTACCTCTCCTACAAGTAAGAAGGAATGTTGCCTCCCTTGCATTGTTTTACAGATACTTTTTATGGCAAATGCTCAGATGAAGTTGCATCCATTGTGCCTCCTCTCCATGCCCATGCTACATGGGCATCTGGTAGCACTCATGACTAGAATGTCACACAGTCATATTGCAGAACTTCTTCCCATGAGAATTCTTATATTCAACGAACTGCATCTCTCTGGAATCTGCTTCTCCGGAGTTGTTTCCCCCTAATCTCCAACCTACAACTATTCAAGTCCAATTGTTACAGATTTATTTATGAATGGAGGACGCCAGTAATCTGATGTATAGATTATTTTTTTTATTCCTTTGTTTTCCCATCCCCTGTTCTGTTATTTAAAAAAAAAAAAAAAAAACTGAATCTGAAGATCAAAGTGGGGAAGAGTAAAGTTATGGTCTTCGAGAGAAATGATGTCACCGAATGTACGTGTGGCTGGTTGGTGAGGAAGTGGAAAATGTGAGTGCATTTAAGTACTTGGGTAGTGTGATGGGTAAGAATGGAAGTTTGGAGGATGAAGTGCTTGAAAGGGTACAGCAAGGAAGGAAGGTTGCTGGTTCGTTGAAAGCAGTGACAAGAAATATGGAAGTGATCATGGAAGTAAAAACGTTGCTGCATGATAGTATTGTGATCCCAGCTCTTACTTATGGAATATTAGCTTGGGCCTTGTTGGTAGGACACAAATCAAGAGTGAGAGCAATGAAAATGAGTTTTTTGAGAAGAGAATCTGAAGCTGCATGGTGAGACAGACTGACAATTGAGGAATTGAAGGAGCATTGTGGTGTGGATGTGGATGTGATAGAAAGCTCTGGGAGAAATTCACAGAGGTGATTTGACCATGTGGAGAGGATGGGGAGCGAAAAACTAACGAGGAGAGTGTATGTGAGTGAAGTGGAGGGTGGGGGGGAGAGGGAGGGGGTGGCCGAGAATGAGATGGAGGGATGGAGTGAAGAGGTATAATTATGAGAGAGGGAGGTGCGAGTTGCGGGGAGGGCAGTGAAATGGCGTAGGACAGGGCGACGTGGAGGATATTTGTTGGTGGTCATCCCTTACAGGAGTAAGGCGTCTGGCAATAGATAGATAGATAGATAGAAGGAGAAAGGAAATTTTTTTACGTTGCTCAGAGACGCACAAATAGAACTTGCTTACAGATACTGACACTGAACTATCTGTTCACAAAAATTTATCCCTTTATTCTTGCCTGACATTTAGCTCATTCATAAGCATAGTTTATGTCAGATCAAAATGTTGGAACTGCTCTTACCTTGTAAGCTTGGTCTTTAATTGTTTCCTGTGACCTTGACCTTTAAATTATTTTTCTCAAAATCAAAATATTTTATTCTTGAACGAACCTCAGTTCTTCCGGAATGTTTGATGAAATTCGGATGAAAGCTACTTATGGAGACCTTGCGCTGTGACCTTGACCTTTGATTTATTGTTAAAAAAGCAATTAGTTTATTTTGTCTCTATCTTCCAGCAGTTCACAGTGATTGGCAAACTCGCACTAGGAATGCTTATTATTATTATTATTATTATTACTATTAGTATTATTATTATTATTTTAGCACAAACACTGGTCGGATATTGACTTTGTCCAATGACCTTCAGCATTTACTGATTGTTCTCAAAACTGAATCACTCCCCTATACCCCGGTGCCCTCACACCCCAAAGTATAGTCAAAATTGGATTAAATCTGTGCACGTCGTCTTGTTGGGTCAACATCTGAACAAGCCTAGCGACCATGACCTTTGTCCTGTTCTTATAATAAAACAAGCAATACATTTTACCGTGGGCCACTCCTTCACCATTTTGCTTCGTTTGTTTAAAATCAGAAAAATGTTTATATATATATATATATATATATATATATACTGTATGTCTCTACCAGACAGCCTAAGCCACTGGGTAGAAATACATTGTCTGTATCGTCCCTGCTTCGATAGGGATAGGCCGGTCCTGCATTTGACCTCAACGTCTGATGATGATGATGATGATGATATAGATAGATAGATAGATAGACAGACAGATATATATATATATATATATATATATATATATATATCGGCACTAATAGCATCACCACTCACTTTAACGTTACAGAAGAAAAAACGGGTTTTAAACCACATATATTAGCTATTAGCCATGTCTAGGAATAAACTGGACCCTTATGTCACTTCAGCATCGCAAAATGAAAACAGGTTGTAGGCTTGGGTTCCAGACTAAACGAGTGCAACCCCCAGACTCATAAGTATCCTGCATCACTGTGGCCCATAGATGGTTTAAGGGGGGTCAAAATTCAGATCTGGGTCATTTGGACTCACTGGTAGAGAGTTTGCCTTTTTGGCCCAAGTAATGCCGGGTACTCCTGCAGCCCAATTCTTGGCATGGAGACTCACATGGCCTGTTTGGACATAGGCTATGTGAGGTTGATCTCTGAGGTTATTTCAGGTCATCGGTAATAAACGCTCGAATGACTGGACCCAGCAGCCCAATTTTTGGCATGGAGACTCATTTTACCTCCAGTTCGGACATCCGCTTTTTGAAGCTTACCTTCATCATTTGAAGTCACTAGTTGGAGATCATTTGAGGTGACCGGTAATAGTAAACAAGTGCACACAAGTACTGCATGTAAGTCTGCAAAAGTTCAGACAGAAAGTTCCTGGATCTCTTATAACCCCTGTTTATAGTCTTTCTGTAGTAGAAAGAAATATTGAACTAGAACAAATAGGATTAGAGTGTTAGCCTTTTTGACCCGGCTTCTCTCTCTCTCTCTCTCTCTCTCTCTGTATATATATATATATATATATATATATATATATATATATATATATATATATATAAAATCATCGTCACCATCAGCCTTTGAGTGTCCACTGCAGGACTCGTCTATACCGACCGAAGTGGGGACGATACAGTCTATGTATCTCTACCAAGTGGCTTAGGCTGTCTGGCAGAGATTTTATGTAGAGTGAGAAGTGCTTGTAACGTAGTGTTGGAGTGGCTTTGGATGTGTGTGTAGTCTGTGAACCAAGTATCAGAACTTTTTTGTACTCTTTTGTCTGATGAGAGTTAGTCAAAACACTGCCAATACTAAATTTAAATAATATAAGTTTCTTAGGAAATTAGGGTCTGATTAATACTGTAACTCACCAGTAATTATCTCCGTATATCCTAGCTAGTTCCCCTGATTTGGCCAAAACATCAAGGTTACTTAGCTAGACAGTCAGAATAATAGATGATATTGGGCATGGAGTCTCGGTCAGTTTGCCTGGGGCTTCCAAGTGTCCTTGGGTGCCTATTTTACAACATGCAGCTTGAACGAGTTTTGGGAACAGAATGCCAAAATGGCGAGTCTCTTCTTCCGTCATAGGATTCAGAGATGCCAACTTTTTTTTTTTTAATAGATAACGAATAGAGGAAGGAAAAACAAAGGGGAAAAAAATAAGTCCATGTGCCTAAAGGCATCCTCCATTCATAAAATATTTATAACTACTGGATTTGAATTGAAGTGGATTAAATGTTTGTGGGAAACAACTCCCAGGAAGCAAATTCCCAGGAGTAGTGGTTCTGGGGATACATGAATTTTGATAAGCAGAGGTTCTGCATTGCGGGGGAGAGAGTGTGAATTAAAGGGCGCTCCCAGCTGCCCGAGTATTTCGGGAGAAAATGTGAAGGGGAGGAACAATTGAAGCCAGTTCGTCTGAACAGTTATGATAAAAATATCTATAAAATAATGCTAAAGAAGCAACATCTTTACTTACTGATAATGGAGGAAGGTCTTGCGTGATGGCAGGATTATTGATTAATTTATTGGCTTTATTTTGAATTTTGTCCAACTGCCTCAATGCAACCGCTCCACATCCACTCCACAGTGGTGAACAGTATTCGATCTGAGAACGCACATGACTTTTGTATATTGTGGCCATCTGCTCGTCAGTGAAGAACTCACGAACTCTGTACATAAGTCTCATTATTAATTACAATTATCGAAATACAGTTGAATTACATTGTGAAATGTACAAGGCAAATCTAACTTAATTTACTCTTAGTTATAATTAAATTAAAACCAAGTGGTCACTTTGACTATGTAAATATATAGCAAATGCTTCTCCCGTTTGCTCGTGAGGGTATGTCATCCTACCAAGCAGGCGCTGTTAGGTCCATGGAAAATTCCGAAGTATTTACACGCATTTACAATATAGTTGTCCACAAGGGTTAACGTCACTAGCATTTAATTCATTAATAATAGGAATTATTAAACAGAACGTATCTCTGGGTCATAAAACCGCTTGAATCAGTTATTAATCCTCTCCAGGTTTTCCTCTGCTTTCAACAGGGACAACTATTTTAAAAGGTATGGAGCACAACTGCTCTGGGGGAAAATATTTCCCACACCAAATGTAATTGGCCTGTGCAAGCCGACTAGACGCAACCATACTTTATAGTAAGCGACACTGGTTCAACCACAGCATCCCTTATATCCACCAAAGCAGTACGTGGTCAGAGGAAAGCTCCCAAAATTTATTACCCTGGCGGGTCACGAACCATCGTTTTCCCATGTAAGAAAACGTACACACTACCATTTTACCACAGAGGAGCCATATATATATATATATATATATATATATATATATATATATATATATATATATATATATATTACGATCTTGACCTGGAATTGAACCCCACACCTCTAAACCCCACACCTCTAGACAGAAGTCAGGCACTGATGCCTCTACAACATTTGTACACACGCGTGTACTGTGTGTCTCTCCAACATACAAAGACACTCGTGTTGTGTCATGGGTAGATTAAAACTGTTCTGTCACTTGCCGAGTTGCGTGGGGCTGTGAAATAATCCTGATGTGTTGTGACTGAAATATATCCTTCCATAATGGATTCACCTGGTTCGTCAAAAAATTCAGGCGTCACAGTTTTTATCACGTCGTGGTGTAGTGGCATCAATGTCTGATTTCTGTGTATAGGTCTGGGGTTCGATTCCCGGTCAAGAGCGTAAAAAACATTTGTACACACGCGTGTAATGTGTGTCTCTCCAACTTATAAAGACACTCGTTTTGTGTCTTGGATAGATTAAAACTGTCACTTGCCGAGTTGCGTGGGGATGTGATATAATCCTGAGGTGTTGTGATTGAAATATATCCCCCCCATAGTGGATTTACCTGGTTCGTCAAAAAATTCAGGTGTCAAAGCTATCAATACGTCGTGGTGTGGTGGCATCAGTGTCTGACTTCTGTCTAGAGATCTGGGGTTCGATTCCCGGTCAAGAGCGTGAAAAACATTTGTACACAAGCATGTAATGTCTCTTCAGTATACTGTATATATATATAGAGAGAGAGAGATAATATGGATGGACATATAGATAAATAGGCTATAGAATGACAGATATACGAGTATTTGTCAGTTTTTCGCTCTACCTCAGTGTACTCCCCATCTTTGTTCTCTCTCCTCCTGTCATGCCTTTCTTTCCCTTTCCTGCCACTCCACACAAAAGTTATGTTCCAAGTGGTCTACACCCTCAAGTATTTTAACCTCCGAGCCGGCGGCTTCACCGCGAACGTGCCTGTGTTGTTTACCTAGCTGCCCGCTTGTCTATTTCAGTTGCACTCTTATCCTGCACATCGACAAGACTATGTACTTCATTTGCCTGTCTGGGCTGCGTAGGTTACCTGAATAATTGCATGTGTTGCCTACCCACTTACCTACCCAACTGTGTCGGACAGCTGCCTGTCTCCTACCTACTTACCTATCGACCTTCCTGACTGGCTGTCTGTCCAACTGTGCTTGCTACCAGTTTCGCAGCTGTAGCCGAGTCGTTTCCAATAATGTTAGATTATAGGGTTGTAAGAGGGGAGAATTTTCTAGTTCGTCTTGTCGTGGATGGCAGGAGATAGATAAAGATGAATCTAGGGTTTGACTGCAGTTATTTTCTCAAAAGGGAGTTATCTTGACAAGAGCAATACTAAGATGAGGGCGGTTTATGCTAGATAACACCGTGCCCTCTACTCCTGCCCTTTCCACCGCCTCTTCTCTCTCCTATCGCATCCCAACCCCTTCTGACCAGTCTCTCCAATTTCCCAAGTAAGTGACTGGTTGGGTCATGTGTGTGGGCACGTGTATGAGAATATGGTGATTTTTCATCAGGTGTATTGTGTGACTTTCCATGACGTCATACCGTGATGCGTGCGACATTCCCTTGCTAGAATTTCCACTGCTATTTCCTCTTGCTCTCTCTAATTTAGGCACGACTTCCCTCAAACCTCTATATTACATATTAAGGGCATATTAATGTCTCTAACTGTTATGTAGTGTGTTGTGATATTCTAGTGCCTTTACACCCGTTTTCCTGTCTACCTGCATTGCTTTTCTACATGGCCCCCACCCTTCCTGCATTGCTTATATATACGACCCCCAGTTTACCTGTATTGCCTACCTATATGCCTGCTTGCCTGTATGTTTTTATCTACCATACAACATGCCCATGTTGTCTGCTTACCTACACGTCTTCATACTTGTGTTGCCCGCTTATCTACCTGCCTACCTGTGTTGCTTCCCCAACTTCCTGGCTCCTCACTTACCTACCTACCTGGCTCCCTACCTGCCTCCCATTTTCATGTCTTTGTTCCTGCGATTTTCAACTGTCCTGCCTGCCAGTTGGACTACTTTTCTCTAACACGTCTCTCTACTTTCCTTCACACATGTGTGCCACTGTTGTCTTCTCTTCCATCCTGCCTGCCTTCCTGCTTTCCACCCCATCTGCCTCCTTACTTGCTGCCATACTTTCCTGCATGCGTGTGTGCCTGCTCTTTCTGCTAACCCATCCCTCCATCCTCCTTCCTGCCTGACTCAGCTACATTCGTTCCCTGCAGAGTGGCAGGCAAATCCTCTCAGAATATTAAATGGCGAGGTTTCTTGACTGTCGGATTAAATGAATTACGTATTCCCTCTGGAAATTTATCGCGGTCCAATTCTCTCTCTCTCTCTCTCTCTCTCTTTCCAACTCTGCTTTGTTTCTAAATTTCACTGTCTCACATCTCTCTCTCTCTCCCTCCCTTCCTCCCTCCCCCCCTCTCTCTCGTGTGTGTGTGTGTGTGTGTGTGTGTGTGTGTGTGTGTGTGTGTGTGTGTGTGTGTGTGTGTGTGTGTGTGTGTGTGTGTGTTTTACGCCACACGAACTAACGTAAAAGAGAAATGAGAGTAAGCATAATGTCTTACGAGACTCAACGAAAAGATGGGGCTCATCTCTCAAACTGCCTCACGGTCAACAACAGATTGACGGCGATGAGATGCAGGGTCGTATTGTCAATAGTGTCTGAGCCTTTATTGCACCTTTTGCTCAACGCCTTTTTTTTTTTCCCCATGTTCTGCCTTAGTGATTGCCTAGTGATTTTTTTTTTTAGGGTTTTACCTAGTTCGGAGTTTTAGCTATATATTCGGGCTTCTTTAATTGTAATTCAGAATGACCCAGAACACGTTTCTTTATATCCTACTTGATGTTAACCTAGTGCAGTGCCGTCGAGAGTAAACCAACAGTTGGAAAAACAAGGGCCACAACATTATCGCCGCTCCCAACTCTGAACTAGTCGCATTATCCGTGCAGTCAGGGAGTAGCTAAGAAGATAGAAAGAGTCACAGTGTAACAGTCTTATGCTACTTGTCTGCTACTGCCAGTGATCCCCGTCATCTCCATATTTGCTAACAACGGACATCAAATAAACCCGTGTCGGGGACTGACGAGGGGTACTAACCATTACGATGAACAAAGAACCAGAGGGCGAGAAATGCATGATGGACTTGGTTGCCAACGTGCTGTGTCGTAATATACCGACCGGCTGGAAACTATTATTACAGTATAAATAGGGGGGAGACGCCAACTACAGGTGTACGAATAACGGGGACGAATGAGGAGGGGTGATTTTAGGATATATTATCATAATATATGTTTTATTTTACATTCATATGCAGATATTCTTAATCATAGGACTTAACATAATACTAATAATATAGGTTAAGCAAAAATATCTTTTACCCATTCTTATTTAATCAAAAATTCCTTTTCCCCCATCTCATTTAACGGTTTGATTAGTTTGCAAGAACATATATCAAGTCCAGCTGTAATATTGTACTTACCATGAAAACTAGTTTTTAGGAACAGACAACACTCAACAGTCTTGTGTCTGTGCGTTTAGCCATGATATATCCTTTTAATTGATATCACCTGCTATTATTACAATGGGGAAGTCTCAAGTGGAGTAAGGAATTTGGTGATATTCTCGAGCAGGTGTTTTTTAAGTAGTGCCTGGATACCCCCAAGGGATATCCAAGTGGGGTCTGAGGGTATCCAGAAAGGAATTCTGAAAAAAAAAAAACATCATGTCCCGCAATACACATTCATACACAAATAATGATTCGTGTTTGAATGTTATTTTGTTGAAAAGTAAAATCAACAAATAACAGAATTCAGCTGTTTCTTCGTTGTCATTATCTTTTCTCTCTTTTCAATTACTGGAATTTGAAAGTGAAAGGAGTAATGATATCTGCGAAGGGTTATGAGATTATCTTCGAATTGATTTTGGGGGTGTCGGAGCCAAAAAAAAGTTAAAGAACCATTGCTCTAGAGAAGGATAGTGGTGGTGGTATGTAGATGTTGACAGTGTTGCGTGATTAATATTATTATGTATCTATATTTCTCTATGATTTTATTTCTATGGGGTTATCGTTGGGTACATGATATTGTAATTTGTGTGCAGTGTCAGTAAGAATGAGTTTTTTGTGAATAAAGGTGATGAGGCCATTTCCTTCCCTATAGTTAGGGCTAAAATGTCTAATTGTAGTGTATTTGTTCACTCTTTTCAAACTGGAGATCTTAAGATAAATTATCTATCCTTAGCTGGGAGTTAGGTTTTTACCTTAATGTTTCTCACTCTGCTGAATTACAACACGTTGCGCATTGAACTGAAACAAACGTTTCCTGAAATCGAATAATACTTTTTCTTTTAATCCCGAAAACCTAAAACCTGCCATTGCGCTTTTTATATCCAGTTACACCCGGTAGTATCATTAAACCCCTTCAGATCTAAAACGTTTTGTTTCTGCTACCGTTAGACGATTTTATTCAACTTAGATTTCAATAACTTTATCTAGTTTTGTACTGTGTGTGTGTGTGTGTGTGTGTGTGTGTGTGTGTGTGTGTGTGTGTGTACACATTCAGTTTATCATACGGTAATTATTGACATAATATTAAGTGACCTTTTAAACTGTTAAGCCGTATCCATACGAGTTCTTTCAGTGAATCAGTTAATTTTCAACATTAGTAAATTTAGCATGGCATTAGCAGCAATTAGCAGATTCATATCCAGATAACTGCATTTCTATTCTGACAATAGAGAATACTCAGGACGACGAAGTTTATTTGGAGATTAACTGGAGTCAGTGATAGTTGGGAATATTTGCACAATTCTTGAGTGCTGATTCAATAATGAACCTTTGGGTTCACAACAAGTACAAAGTTAAATGAAATAGTTACAAATTTATCTATTAGAATGTATATTTTAGACACACACACACACACACACACACACACACACACACACACACACACACACACACACAAATACAAAACTTTGGCACTTTTTCCCCGTGACTCGAGTCTAATAAAATATAGATGCAAGATGAATAACAAACACATGTAGATTTATGAAGTTCTGACATGTTATTCAGATGCATTCCATATTAATGTTGGCGTAGGACAGAGGCTTACTGTTTTCCTGGCAGTCAAAGCAAAAAAGGGACAGAGTTAAACTGGCCCACAAAAGCAAACTGAATAAAAGAAAAGCATTCGGGAGCCGAGTGATAATCGCCCACCAGAATATCATGTTGGCCAAGTTATAAGTGCGGCACCCCCCCCCGGGGGGGGCCTCCTTAGAGGGGATCGGGAGGTGGGGTTCCCCCCGGGGGAGGGACCAAGGGGCGGAGTGCTCCCTGGAAAGGGAAAGGGCCGAGGGACGGCAGGGGCCCAGAGGCAGCTCCATCCCATGGGAGGTGGGGTGAGGTCCTCCCGGGAGGAGACCGAGTGGTGGGGGCCCCCGGGGGGCCGGAGACGCCACCCCCCGGGGGACCTGGGGGCAGCGACACTCCCCAGGGGGGCTAGGGTGGAAGATTTCGGCCATATCTTGATACGTTGAAGGATTCATGTTGATAGCTCAAGCCGTTCATGAGATATGATATTGCTAATAGTTGGCGATAAAAATTAGCTGGCCTTTGGCAGCCATTTTGGTGACCTTGACCTTGAACCTGAGCGCCCATTTTCAAACTCGTCCAATATTTTGACCATATCTAGATATCCTGAAGGTTTCATGTTCATAGCTCAAGCCATTCATGAGATATAACGGTGCTAATGGCAGGCAGTAAAAACTATTTGACCTTTTGTGACCACTTTGGTGACCTTGACCCCGACTGCTCATTTTCGAGTTCGTCCAAGATTTTGGACATATCTTGATACCCTGAATGTTTTATGTTGGTTGCTCAAGCCTTTCATGAGATAGAATGGGAACAGATATACACACACACACACACACACACACACACACACACACACACACACACACACACAGCCACACAGTCGTGGGCAAAAACATTATCACTGCGCCTTGGTAAAGGCGGCCGATACACAACAATGTCTCCAGTAAAAAAAACAAAAAAAAAAGTCAATACTCTGAATCATGTATCCTCCAATAACCGTGAAAGGAAAAGCTGAGTTACTTGTATTTGTGTGTACTAGTCCACAGTGACCCTGAAATGAATACTTATGTTCGTTCAATGTTTACAATAAACAGGACATTGTTTGTTGTGCATGAGAATACTTTCCTGTTCTGTATCCGATCACTCAGGTGTTTTTAAGCATTATGTGCACCTCGGTATCTAGCCATTTCAGGCTACAAATCCTACAATTTATGCATCAAATAGCCTTGTATACAACCCATTAAGTATCCTGTCATGTAGACTCCGCTTCCTATCCCTTACTTCTTTAATTCAGCATGCGTGTCTATCTCATCATAAATGTAACAAGCCTCCCATGCTACATTCGATCTCTCTTTTCTGCTCTTTTGCCGTCTTGGTCCTTTTCTGCATTTGTATACCTTACTCTCACATTTCTCTCCCAGACAAGTTTTCTGTACCCGACAAAGATCTTATAAATACGAGGCACACAATTCACTGCTACTGCTCAGGGTCCATCCCACCTTTGACCTCATATTTCATCATCTCACTCCACACAGAAGCAAGAAACGAACAACTGCGCAATACTATATAGAGTATCTTAGCAACACCACACCTCCACGCAAGGCTAAACTTCATAAGTACATCCTATAATTCGGAAACCATTAACAAAGTAACATTCTTCATGAGCCATTATAAATTACACACCCATTTCAAACTAGCCAACCTAGAGTACACCTAGCCAGATTGCGATGTGGTCACCACCTTTCCCTGCTACAATACCGACATAATATTCAACTTACAAACAATCCATTCTCCCCACATTGTAATGCAACCATACCTCCACAGGAATACACACTCACTCAGCTTACGCACCACCCAACCACAACAGAGACAGTGCTTCAGTATATCCCCAGAAAAAAAAAAAAAAAAAAAAACTCTTGGCGCGACCGGTTGAAATGGTCAGTTTCCTACAGTCAGCTGTATTCAAATCCGGATGAGCATGAGGTTGCAATACTAAAATTACCGGACACCTAGCTTTCTATTCCAGACATATGATTGTCTATTCTCGTTTAATTTATTTTCGTTACCTGACAGCTATCATTCTCAATTTGACAGTGTATAGTAATTTTTTTTTTTATCAGTAGACAGGGCAATGAGAGAGAGAGAGAGAGAGAGAGAGAGAGAGAGAGAGAATTCCACTCCACTTTTCTTTTCCAATGTCATTTTTTCTGTCCCAGTGCCCTTTTCTGTCAAATTACGCTCTTTATCCGAGACCATTGTTCATTCCAATCATATTCATTTAATCCCACTCCCTCTTTTTATTGCAATATATTTGTATTCCAGTCTAATTTTCTACCCCAAATTTTCCAGTATGTGGTCGTCAGCATATACTAATGCACCTGGGTATCGATAATGAGACACTGAGGAAAATCTAAATGCTCGCCTCATGCCAGAAAGAGCTTAATCGGAAAGTATTTGGCCGATTTTGGCCAAACTCGATGAAAATGTAGTGGGTCATGAGTGAATATCATTTGCATAATATAAATGATCTTGACCTTGATCTCAGGGTTACAGGTCAAGATCCGTAAAACAATTTGAGTTATACTGTAAGCCTCTTAATAAAAGGTCTACAATGATAAAATATTTTCAGAATCCAACAGTGTCTAATTTTTAAGATTTCTATCTATCTATAGCCAGACGCCTTAATTCCGTACGGGGTGGACACAAACAAATCGCCTCCACGTCGCCCTGTCCCCCACCATTTCACTGCCTTGCTCCCAACTCACACCCCCCTCTCTCGTATACCTCTCCACTCCAATCCTTCATCTCGTCCTCGGCCTCCCCCTCCCTCTCCCCCCTTCCACCTCACTCACATACACTTTCATCAGCCTGTCACTCTCCATCCTCTCCACATGGCCAAACCACCTCAGTGTGTTCCTCATAACGCTTCCTATCGCATCCACATCGACACCACAACACTCCTTTATATCCTCATTTGTCAACCTGTTTCTCCATGTGACTCCACAGGCTCCTCTTAAATAACTCATTCCACTGCTCTCACTCTTGACTTGTGTCCTTCTAACAACGTCCAAGCTTCACTTCCATATGTTAGAGGTGGTATCACAATACTGTCATATAACTTTTTCGCTTCCATGCTCACTTCACTGTTTCTTATCGCTGCTTTCAAGGAACAAGCAACCTTTCTACCTTGTTGTACCCTTTCAAGCACTTCACCCTCCAAACTTCCATCCTTACTCATCACACTCCCCATGTACTTAAGCGTACTCACATTTTCCATTCCCTCACCATCCAACCTCACTGTACATTCAGTGACTTCATCTCTCTCAAAGACCATCACTTTACTCTTACTTTTAAGATATTATTACAGCAATTTTGACAAACTGCAAATGGTCAATATGCAGCCACGATTAAAGAACGCAGACAGATCAATTGTTTCACTTTGACGACATTCATTTCTTTGTAAATGATTTAAGAAGACTTAGTAGCTTCCCATATATAACTGTTTACAGGAAGCTATAGATTCACACTTTTATTGATCTTGGTTGAAACAAAAATAATGACACTTATCTCTGTACATTCAGTTCATGACGTATTGTTAATAATGCACCATTTACCACAACCCCTCTTAATACTGTGCATAGTTCAAAGACTGTATGTCATACTTGTTGTACAAACGTGTTCTTTTTTTTTTCTTGTCATTGTAATCTGGAATGATACATTATAATTTGGAATGTGGAGTTTTGAATATGGCCAACGGCCATACCACGTCGAGTACACCGCTTCCCGTCCGATCAGCGAAGTTAAGCAACGTTGGGTCTGGTTAGTATTTGGATTAGTGACCGCCTGGGAACACCAGATGCTGTTGGCATCCCTACGTGTCAAGTGGGGTTGGTGGAGGATTAGTGCCCCTCCCCGTAAAAACAATTAACTCTAAGCCCTTGGCCACCCCGTCTGGGATACATGGCGTCTGGCAATGAATGAATGAATTATTATTATTATTATTATAAGTCCTGCGAAGCAGGATGGAATCATTTTTGGCATGTCTCCCTATACCGCTGGTCGAGATTCAGCCTGTGTGTGTGTGTGTGTACTTTAACTTCTCCTAGGCTATTTAATGGATTTAATGAAACTTCCCAAGTGAGTTCGTTTATTCAATGGGAAGGTCTTCTACATAAAATTTTCCAACCATAATTTTTAGAGAGCTCAGCTCCCTCATCAATTTAATAATTTTCAGAAAAATAGAAAGAAGGGCAGATATGGCTTTGACATATTAGTATTTGCTGTACAATAGACTCTTCCGTAATGCGATATACGGGGAGCGTGACCTTCCCATTGATTCTTGGCAGTGAGAGGTCAGCCCACCCCCAAAATAAAAACGATCAGAAATAGGGGAAAATGGGCACATGGGTTTCCCTGAAACTTCTCATATCAGTATGATTATTCCTTGATAATGTCTACCACTATATAACATTTTCCACCACCATTTTAGAGGGGTCAGGCCCCTCCAAAACTCCAAAATTTATAAAGGACACAAAATAGGGGAAGGAAGGCAAATATCACTTTGAAAACTTAATATATGTTGTACATTGGTCTCTCCTCCAAAGTGTGATATCGGAGGAGAAAGATCCCTTAGCGATTCCTGGGGGTGAGCCCCATCCCAAATTAAAAACGATCAGAAATAAGGGAGGGATTTGAATGAGACTTTCCAGGTGTGTTCTGCATACTCCGAATATGTTAAACTAAATATAATTCTCCAACGATGATTTTGGGGCATCAGCCCTCCCCCACTGGATTAATAATTCTCAGAAATAGTGAAAGTATGGCGGATGTAGCTTTGATATCATAGTATATGATGACAATGGGCTCTGATTCATAATGCGATATTTGGGAGGCGTGACCCCCCAGTGATTCTTGGAGGAATCATCCTCCCTCCGACATTTAAACAAGATCAGAAATAGGGGTAAGTGAGCACATGGATTTCAACATATCACAGTACTGGTTATGCAATTTCCGCGTTTTCTCCAACTGCCGCAGATGAAACTGCACATCTGTTTTAATATTATTATTGTTATTATTATTATTAGTCGTAGTAGTACAGTAGTAGTAGTAGTAGTAGTATTGTTGTATAGTTCATTATTATTATTATTATTATTATTATTATTATTATGAGGTAATGTTGTACCTATTGGTGATCGTCGTAATGGCGTCAAGTTTCCGTATGTCATAACAATGTTGCGTTCGCTTTGGTTCTTTTTCTCAAATTATACTCTCCTTTTTTCTCATACAGCACGAAACGACCGAAGTAAAGAGGATCACCATAAAAAAAGAACGTAAAAAAATATTCAGCATTTAATATACACGATCAGTGTGGGTAATCAGTAGGGGTTTATAGTAGTGTCAAAGGATCTCACTGTGCAAACTGAAAAATTTGTGTGAGCGCCTGTGTATGAGAGAGAGAGAGAGAGAGAGAGAGAGAGAGAGGCTGCGTCTGAATGACCAGGATACAGTACTGAGGTGGTAATAAATATTCAGTGCAGAAATCAGTCATAACCATTGTCGCAATGTTGAAAGAGATGTTACAGTCTCTCTCTCTCTCTCATACTCTCTCTCTCTCTCTCTCTCTCTGTACGTTTTTTTTTTTTTTTTTTTTTTTTTTTTTTTTTAAGGAAACAAATGAATCGGTTCATCACATTCGTGCCTAATTTTTTTTCTGTTAAGAAAAAAACTGCCAAAAAATCTAGTCGTGAAAATAATAATGAGCAAACTAAGGAAATAAATATACACGAAAAAAAAAATGAATCCAAACTATTATAGCAACCATATGAGAACTGAGGCAATGAAATTATCCGCTAACAGAATTTGACCAAAAAATGCGCGGACTACGACTAACAACACATTTTACTGAAAAACGCAACGCCGAACACAAACTGCATATAAACTGGTGTCGAGCAATAAACCGTGATTTAAAATATAGTTTTCCTGACTTTTGTGTGTGTGCAGTTACTGATTTATATTAGCAAATATATTTTGTGATTCGAAAAATGAGGCCGACCTACAGGCCCTCGCACTCTTTCGCACATAAAGAGCTGTCGACTGTATGTACTGCCATTTTCGTTGCTCTAATACCTATAAATCGTCAAAATATAGTTGATGTTATATTGATATTATTGCACTCTCTCGAAGCGAGAGCATATGTTGCGCATTGCACCTTTAGTGTGTGTGTGTGTGTGTGTGTTCTTACCCAATTGTTCTTACCTAATTGTATCTTTACAGGAATGAGTCAAGCTCGTACTGTCCCGTGTCTTAAACCATTTTTATCGTACATATCCTTGAATTTATGAATTGTTTTGGCACACACTATTTCATTCGTTAGTGCATTCCACTAATCAATTGCCCTATTTGGGAAACTAAATTTCCTTACGTCTTTATCGCCTCTCTTTTTATGCAGTTTTTTGCAGAGTCCTCTTGCTGATGCATCCCCATAGGTTATGTAATAATTTATGTCTACTTCCTCCTTCCCTCACATGCATTTGTATAGTGTAATCATGCCTCCTCTTTTCCTTCTCTCCTGTAGTGTAGGTAGATTCAGTTTTTCTAGTCTTTCTTCGTAGCTTAGATCCCTTAAGCTTGGTACCGATCTTGTAGCGGCCCTCTGAACTTTTTCAATCATATCCATGTGTTTTTTGAGATGAGGACTCCAGACTACTGACGCATACTCCAGGGATGGGCTGATGAATATTATCTTTCTTAGCATGTCTTCATTTATGTATGTGAATGCTATTCTCATATTTGCAAGCAGTGTATACATGTTCCATACCTACTCACTGATGTGGTCAGCCGGAGATAGTCTGTTACTGATAATCACATCTAGGTCCTTCTTTCTTTCTGATGTGTATAGGGTTTTGCTTCCTAACTTATAATCCCAATCAGGTCTTTTTCCACTTTTACCAAACTTGATTACATGACACTTGTCCACATTGAATTCCATTTGCCATGTATTGCTCCATTCATGAAGTTTATTTAATTCTTCTTGTAGCTCTTTACAAAAGTCTGTGTTAGCAATTCTCCTTCGTATTTTTGCATCAACAAACATATTGTTACGTCCCCACCCCGACACTGCCACAGGCTCCAACAGCAGTAGTACAGTATAAGAAGGACTTTGCCCAGTGAGTTGTTCTTCCTCTGGTCAGCCTTTAGGGGTGCAGTACATAAGAGCAGCTGAGGCCAAAATAAACACTAGCTCATTCCTGGTCCAGCAGCGGTAGCAGCAACATCTCCTGCCTAGCCATGCCTTCTTCCCTTCACTCGGCCTACGACCCGTCGAGGGGGGCCTCCTTAGGCAGTGAGGAGCCTTACAGCATGCAGACCATCGTTGGCGTCGTGAAGTGGTACAACGTGAAGGCGGGGTACGGATTCATAAGGCGCCAGGACACTGGCGTCGATGTTTTTGTACACTGCCTGGGGATCGCTGTTCCCACTTCACGGCGTCTACGGCGCTCACCAGGCGAGGGTGAGACAGTCGAATTCCACCTCCACCAGATGCCGAAGAGTCCCGTGGCCAGGGACGTCCCCAGGCCGGGGGGTGCGGCTGTGCAAGGCTTTGCCTCTGCACGGCGGCGCCCCACGTCCCGGAGGCGCCGGAAACTGGATCCTAGTCGTTCTGGTGAAGTGGAAACGATTGTTACAATGTGCATCGCGACGGCGAAGGCTTTCTGTGGTGGTGACAAGGAGGCGCTGCTCGTTCTTCTCCCCCTTACTTTTGAGAAGAACGGGTTGCCGCACCTTGCTATCCCGCAGAGCTTCGCCCATGATGCACGTTCTGCCCCTCGTCAGGAGCGTCGCGCCCCTACGCTGCAGCCTTTCTATCCCCGCCGAACACTGCGGAAAAGGCTGGAGCTTAATACTCCTCTTAACAGGAGAACTGCCTCCTCTGCCACCGCGCCTAACCCACTCACGGATCCGGCAAACGAGCCGACCACCGCCACTACTCACCACCCACCGTCAGCAGCTGAGGAGGAGAGGGCCCCCTCTCCCGTCCCTTCCATTCAGGACGCAGACGTCCCTCCCCCTCAGTCACCTACATCTCCTGCTGATGCCGTGACCGCCGACGAAGACACCACGCCTGCTCCTAAGAAAAAGAATAAGAAGAAGGGGAAGAAGTCGAGACAACCACCACCTGTCGCAATGGAGACCGAATAGCCTGTCACTCCATCCCCTGCCTTTTCTCCCCCCTTAGATTCACAGAGAGTCCTCGCCCAGCTTCCTCCATTGACAGCTCGGATTCGTGCCCACCTCGAATCACTGTCTCATGACGAGCTGCTCGCACAACAAGAGCGCTATGTGGAGGAGAACTTCGCTGACGTAGTCGACGCCGTTTTCCGCCTTCACACAGGAATCTTCCGTCCTGAACACCGCGACTGTCTCCTCACTACTAGCCAGACCCACCCTGACAACGTAGCTGCTATTGTTTTAATAGAAACTGCGTTGATGCACACACCGCCTCGCGCTATTTTTTTTTTTCTTCTTTTTTTTTACGAACTTTTTCAGCAGTCTACATTACGACTGTCTTCTCAAACCATTGTCGCTTCTCCTCGTCTGCCTTGTCTGCCGTGCTTGCTCTCATGGGAGAGCTGTTTCTGCTTTTTTTTTTTTTTTTTTCCCCCTGACGGGCTCTCATATTTGCCCGTGTCTCCACCACTGTTGTGGGGCAAATATTTACAAACAAACAAAACACTAGCTCCTTAGAGTTCACTGCCTTTATTTTCCAAATAATTCCACTTAATGCTTTTCAATTTCAGTGTTCTCACAAGCACTGGAGCTATACACACTTTACCAACTGCTATTACACTTAATGCTCGACAACACTTTACTGTTAGTACACTTAATGCTTGCTAACACTTCACTATTACACAAGTACTGAAAATAATCTTCACTGACAGTAATTACACTTAATACACTTCACTGTCTTATCAAGTTCCAATGATAAACAAACTTCAGTAACTCGCCACTGTTGTCACAAGTGCCAAAAAATATACAATCTTCACTGACACTGACCCTGCACTACACTCAAACTGAACCACAACTGACTGCACTTCGCTCAAACTGACCTGACACTCGACTAAACTTGTTTTAGTCTCTCCCTATCTTTACATAAGCTTGCATTTTACTAGAAACATCTACATTCTACGAGAACAACAGTTGCCAATTCAGAGAACCAAAACATGCCAAAGCTGTCTTACATTACATAACACTCTAAATCATTTACCATACGAGGTTAAATTACATAATTTAACAAGCAATCACTTAAATAAAACATTATAGAGAAAAACAGCACAAAAGTAAATGCATAATTTACGAAACAGCTACGCTTTCAAACAACAGGCAATCTGGCAACTCTGACTCGTACCGATAGGGAAGGGCAGTGATGGGTCGGATATATATATATATTTTTTTAATATTTATAAAAATTCAGGTTTTAGCAGGAGTGTAATCTGGTTTATCTTATAATGTTGCCACATTATTTGGGACTTTAGGTTGATAATATGTAATTCTTAGCTCTTTTCAGCTTTAAGCTATAGTTAACGAAACACAAGTAACTAAATCGTACGAACCATCCCTACCAGTGGTGATGGTTCGGAAAGTAGGGTGGGATGGTTCATCCATATGTATTACTCAGCATAATCTTAAAATTATGTAAGCTATATTGGATAAAAACAAACATTTATTAATTCAAAGATATTTCATTTTCCTACAGTTCAATATTCAACTTCAGAATCCAAATGAACTACTTGATATCTGTAAAAAAAAATATATATATAACTGAAATAACCTTCACCAGATTTAATAATAATTGACTTAACCTCTTACTTTGCTACAAAATTATGCATAATTAGCCTTCTCTCTCTCTCTCTCTCTCTCTCTCTCTCTCTCTCTCTCTCTCACACACACACACTCTCTCTCTCTCTCTCTCTCTCTCTCTCTCTCAGGACTATTGACTTCACTTTTCACTTTCTAGGCCTTATTTCAGATGGACTAACTTAAGACTTTTAATGCATATTGTAACCTGCAAACCTGAAACAAGTTGTATTACCCCTTCCTTCTTTTAACACTGAGGAATAGGTTAAACAAACAAAACTATTAATATATATTCCCTGATAACTATTAAGAATGGTGTTTCACTATGTGTTCAGATATAAATGATCAAAAGTAGGGTTATCATTTGATAAGGTCAGTAATTAATTGATGGGTATTCTCAAGTTTTACACGAGAGAGTTTAACAGTCGTTTTTCATAGCAATATGTTCTACATGCAACACAGATTCACCCTGACAATGCACAGTTCGATGCCTGGCATACTCATAAAGGTAGAGCTTACGATATGCACTCAAATTATTACATAGGAGATGCAAAAAAACATAAAATCTGACCTGCATAAAGAAGTGAGATGTTTCTAGCTTGGAGGTTCCGTGTGGTCGACGTAAACAAACTCTCCCACTTTCACGCATGATCACACGGCCCTAGGTCCCATACGTTTCTCAGGGAATGCACTGTCCGAACCATCCCACTGTCCGAACCATCACCACTCTCTCCTACTTAAGGTACCAGAAACGTCTCGAAGGTACGAGACTACCTAACTGGCAAATCTCCCTTCATAACAATATTTAGATAGCTTTCATTTCCAGTGTTACTGTCTATATCATTTATATACACTAAAAACATAATTGGTGCCAGCATTGAGCCCTGTGGAACTCCGCTAGTCACTTCTCTCCATGATGAGTAATTTCCCCCTAGTACTGTTCTCATTCCCCTTTTTTTTGAGAAAATCTTGCATCCAACGGTACAGTTTGCCTTGGATTCCTCCTTGATGGTATGGTTTCCATAAAAGTCTTTGGTGCGGTACTCTGTCAAATGCTTTCTTGAAATCTAAATAGATACTGTCCACCCATGCTTCTCTGTTCTTTAATGTTTCTGTTACCCTATCATAGTAGCTCAACAAATTGGTAACACATGATTTTCCCTTTTTTAAACCAAACTGTCTTTCTGTTATCATATTGTGCTCTTCTAGATGATTTACTCAAAGTTTTTTTATCAGCTTTTCTAATACCTTGCTAACAACACTGGTTAGTGATACTGGTCGGTAGCTGAGTGGATTTTGTCTATTCCCTTTCTTGAATAAGGGAACAATGTTTGCTTTCTACCAAATATCAGGTAGTTTACCTTGTCCCAAGAATTCCTTGAAAATTAATAATAATGGTTTACTTAACTCCCTTGCACATTCATGTAGCACCCATGAGGACCATTTTCTTTTCCATTGCCTATTTTACTTAGCTCTTCCTGTAGTTCTTTTTCTGATATTTGTATATCTTGTAGTATGTGTGGGCATCCATGTTCCATATCCTCCCTCTCAAAATTATTTTCTTCTGTAAAAACTGATTGGAAATTTTTATTTAGTGCTTCACAAATATTCTTCTCTTGTGTGTAGGTGATCCCCTCATCTGTAAGAGATTGTATTTTATCTTTAACTTTGGTTTTGCTTCGGATGTAGCTGTAAAATAGATTCGGTTGATCACTACTTTTTTAATGTCCTCCTCAAACTCTTTTTGGGCTTCCCTCCTTATTCTTGTATAATCGTTTCTTGCCCGTTTATAGTTGTTATATGCCCTTTCACTATTGTGTCTTCTGTATCTATTCCACAACAAATCCCTTTTTTTTTTTTTTTTACATTCCGTATTAAACCAATTATTTTATTTTCTGCTTCTTTGTGCTGTGGGATGTACTTCTGGACTCCTATTTCATAAAGTTCACAGAATTTTCTATTTATAACATTTAAATCTTGTCCTCTAAGCTCTTTTTCCCAATCTGTTTCTAAGAAGTATTTCTTTAGGTCATGATAGTTGCCCTTTTTTGTAGTCAAGGCTCTTTTTGTAACGTTCATTACTATTAACTATGTCATATGAAATTCTGAAGTTGTAATTTAATACTGCGTGGTCACTATTACCGAATGGAGGGTGTTAAGGAACAGAGAGAGATAATGAACACTTCAAGTGAGAATACTAAAATCACAACTGTCCCGCAAAGTTCTAGGTTCAAAACAAAAAGACTTAGGTAAAATTACAAGTTAAAATTTAATGCACAAACTAACAACTAAACATTCAGGACTCATAAGGATAATGTAATGGCAAAACAGGTTAAATATATGGTTAACTGCAATAGCCTCAATTAACACGAAATTAGCAAGAGCAAATTTATCTAAGTCAGCCCTGATAAAGTGAGAAAACCGGATAATACTCAGTTAAAGCAAGATATAATATTATTAAAGATACAAAATATTACTAATACTGGCTGACAGTATGGAACCAATATGAATCATAAATACTTTACCAGGCTTACGAATTAACGCCTTAGGCTATACAGTACAAGAAAAATGGTAATAAGACTTATACTCAAATTATACAGCAGCTAGATGGCTGGAGACTTCCTAAGCACTCACAAAAAAAATAATGTACTGTACAGGGGACGACAGAGATGTGAACAGAATAAGGAGTAGATCTAAGTGGCAACTAATGCAGAGACTAAGCTCATTATACAGGGGGCCGGCAGAGCTTGATTCAACTTGTAAGAAGGATCCGCAAATAAAAGCATAGGGGACAGAGTTGACAATCCTGCTCTGAACAACAGAAAGAACGACTTACTCTACTATAAGGGGGAGAAGGGGGGAGTGAGGTAGAACACGCAAGCCACGTGGCGAATCGTGAACAAACATGCAGCATACTGTACATTAGGATTATACAAAGGATGATGCAATCGTGAACAAAACTGTATCATAAGTTAGAATTATACAAGGGATGATGAAATCATAGGCTATGTAACACCTCCCCACAAAGAAAAAGAAATTTACAAAGGAAATTTCTTATTACTCTAAAACAATCTGTCTAAAGTCTAGATAAGCAATCTGCAATAACATTTTCTTTCCTCTTGACATGTTGTATGTCTAATGAATACTCCTGAAGAAGTAGACTCCATCTGGTCAATCTCTGATTTTTATCTTTAAACTTACTAAGGAATTTCAGTGGGTTATGATCGGTATAAATGACTATGAGGTCAAAACCAGAACATAAATAAAAAGAAAAATGCTGTAAACCCAAAATCAAGGTCAAAAGCTCTTTCTCAATAGTTGAGTAGTTCTTTTGAGGTGGAGTGAACTTCTTATTGTAATAAGATACAGGGTGTTCAATACCCTGATCATCCTCTTGCAGGAAAACAGCCCCAGCTCCTGTATCACTTGCCATCTTAAAAGGCTTAGCAAAATTTGAAGTAGCGAGAACTGGCTGACTTAATAGGATAACTTTAAGTTTACTGAAAGAGGATTCACAGTTATCGGTTCAGACAAATTTAACTCCCTTTTTCAGTAGGTCTGTAAGTGGTGATACAAGACTTGAAAAGTTAAGAACAAATCTCCTGTAATAACCTACCATTCCTAAAAATCTTTGTAGCTCTTTCCTACTTTTAGGTCTGGGAAGATCACTTATAACCTGAACCTTAGCTCCTGGTGGTGCAACATGTCCATCACCAATTACGTACCCAAGGTACTGAACTTTAGCTTGACTAAACTCACACTTTGATAAATTAGCTACAACATTAGCCTGAACCAAACGCTCAAGAAATTTACTGACATGGCATAGGTGATCTTTCCAGTTGTCACTGAAGATTAATACATCATCAATATAAACAACACACCCTACCAAACCCTCTGTTACAACATTCATGAGCTTCTGAAAAGTGGCTGGTGCATTCTTCATACCATATGGCATTACAGAACATGGAAAAGTCTTTCCTAGTGTTACAAAACATGAGATCTCCCTAGCACGTTCAGTCATAGGTACTTGCCAGTATCCCTTTAACAAATCAAACTTACTTATGTACCTAGCCTTTCCGATCTTGTCTATGCAATCTTCCACGCGAGGGAGAGGGTAAGTGTCTGTTTTGGTTATCTGATTAACACGTCTGTAGTCGATGCAAAGCCACTGTAACCCACCTGGCTTAGGGACTAGAGTGACAGGAGAACTCCACTCGCTCTGACAGGGCTCAATCATCTTGTGGTCCAACAGGTAGCCAAGCTCCTTCTGGATGAGAGGAACTTTCACTGGGTTCACACGGTAAGGAGGCAGTTTAATTGGCTTTGCGTCTCCAACATCGACATCATGCATCAACACAGCGGTTCTTCCTGGAGTGGCACGGAACACTTGTGGGTACTCCTGCAGTAATGCCGAAAACTCCTGCCTTTCCTCGGGAGCTAGGTGAGAAAGCTTAGTCTGGAGATCATTCATGATATCAGGATTCTTCCCCAAACTATCACTCAGGCTCATACTGCATGGGAGAGCTTCACTTGCAGACTCGGGTGGAACAGCTACAGTGCACACTGGGTTATTTTCGTCCCGCCTGTGATATAACTTTAGCATGTTGATGTGACAAAGTTGCTTGTTCTTTCTACGATCTGGTGTGGCGATGACATAGTTGACATCACTGAGTCTCTTCTCCACAAAATAAGGACCACTACACTTGGCTTGAAGAGGTTGCCCATGAACTAGTAGCAGAATCAAAATCTTATCTCCTGGCTGAAAGTGGCGTAACCTGGACTTCTTATCATACCAAGTCTTCATCTTCTCCTGGGCAGCTCCTACATTCTCTCTCGCCAGCTGTAAAGCAGTGGACAGCCGTTCTTTGAACTTCATCACATACTCCAGCAGATTGACGTCATCTTCCTCCAACAGCCAGCATTCCTTGAGTAGCTTAAGGGGTCCTCTTACTTCATGGCCAAACAGTAGCTCAAACGGTGAGAAGCCCAGTGATTTATTTGGAGATTCTCTTGCGGCAAATACAACGAATGGAGGACCTTTATCCCAATCTTTCTGATGTTCCAAACAGTATTTCCTGAGCATCGATTTGAGTGTTTGATGATATCTCTCCAACGCTCCTTGGGTCTGGGGATGGAAAGCTGAAGACGTGATCTGAGTGATGCCCAACTCTTTCAGAGACTGCTTGAAAACACTGGACATGAGATTACTTCCCCGGTCTGACTGTACCTCCTTCGGCAGACCAAACTTGGTGAAGAACCCTAGAATTTCCTTAACCACGTTCTTTGCTGAGATATTTCTAAGTGGAATGGCTTCAGGATAACGAGTAGCCATATCAATCAGGGTCAACACATAAGAAAATCCTGAAGAAGTCTTAGGAAAACGGCCCACAATATCCACCAACACACGGGTGAATGGCGCCTCAAAAGGTGGAATGGGAACTAGAGGTGCAACCTTTTCGGTCTGATTACACTTCCCCACAACTTGACAGGTGTGACAAGACTTACAATACCAGGAAACATCTCTGAAGATACCTGGCCAGTAGAAGTGTTTCAAAATGCGCGCCACAGTCTTCCTCACTCCAAGGTGTCCTGCCAAACTGGAATCATGAGCCACTCTAATGATATCCTGCCTACAAACACGAGGGATGACAACTTGATGTACAACCTCCCATTCACAGTCGGCTGATGCTGTTGGGGGTCTCCACTTCCTCATAAGTACTCCTGACTTTATATAATAACAAGTAGAAGCACCAGCTAACTCCTCCTCACTGCAAGCAGAGTTAGCTAGACCTTTCAACTCAGGGTCAGCAACCTGCAACTCAACCAACTCTTGACGAGACAAATTATCAACACTACTGGGTACTGCCTCATCTGGTGAGTGGTCCATATTAGCAAGAAAAGTGTCAGCTAGGATAACATCATCATCATCATTATCCTCTAAGTCACCAGTAACTTTAGACTTAGCCCTAGTGACAGCACATGCAGGGAACACATCAGGGATATCACAATCCTGGGTCGCAGTCACTGGTTCACTAGACAACTGAGGAGCTGGACACACTTGACTTCCACCAATATCATTTCCAAGTAAGAAAGTTACACCTGACATTGGGAGTCTCAACCAACCCAACCATAACGGAACCATTAACAAAACCAGACTCTAAATTCACTCTGCACAGAGACAGAGAAGTAACTATTCCCTACACCTTGTAAGATTACAGTTTCATCAGAGGAATTAACATTAGAACCTAGAACATTGGTCAGCATAAGGGATTGGCAAGCACCTGTATCACGATATATTTTAACTGATTTCCTGTCATTACTGTCCAGAGGACTGACAAAACCATCAGACAGGAAATTAGCACATGAACTCTTGAGAGTGTCACCCACGTTACTGCTCAAAAGACGAGCTTCATCATGAGAATTTAATTTACCCCTCAAAACAGGTTCAGTTAACTCGGTTAAAGAATTCTGGGAACTCTCAAGGGTGGACACTAGACCAATTGACTGAATATTTAAAGACTCCTTTTTGTTCACATCACGCTGTCTCCTGAAACATTTCTCCGTAGTATGACCAAGCTTACTACAATAAGTACATTTACTTTTCTGAAATCTAGAGGTGGAGCTGATATTTACTTCCTGAGAAACATCATCTTTATTCTCTTTCCTGTTACCTGTACTCTGTGTAGAGGCAACGTACTCTCAGCTGTCCTTTTTTCTTTAGAATATCTCTTGTGAGTGAGAACATATTCATCAGCTAAAATTGCAGCATCAGACAAATTACAGTATCTATTCTTTTCTCATCAAGATATAGGCTTACATCTTTATTAATACACCTTTTGAAGTCCTCCAGCAAAATCATCTGATTAAATTGATCAAAATCAGAATTTACATTCTTAGAATATAACCACTGCTCTAACACACCTTCTTTGATTTTTGCATACTCAACATGGGCTTGCTTATCTTGCTTATAAGTTGTCCTAAATTTTACTCTATAGGCTTCAGGAACAAGCTCATAGGCCTTAAGAATCAAGCTCTTAACTACATCATAATTATCACATTGATCCTGAGGCAAAGATGCATAAGTTACATGAGCTTTACCGGTGAGATCACTTTTTGGGCCAATTAAAACCTGTAGCTACCCTCTCAAACAACTGAAAATACTTTGTTAAATCAGATTCATTAAAAGGAGGGACAAGTTTAACATTTTTAGCCACATCAAAATCATCAGAGCTAGATGATCCAGTTCCACCTTATTTCATGCGATACTCATGGTCTGCCTGAATCCTAGCAAGTTCAATTTGTGCCTCCTGAATACGAGCATGAGACTCAGCCTCCTTAGCACGAGCCTGAAACTCAGCCTCCTTAGCACGAGCCTGAAACTCAGCCTCCTTAGCACAAGCCTGAAACTCAGCCTCCTTAGCATAAGCCTCCTGCAGGGCTAGCTGTAACTTAGCTATTTCAATCTGCGTTTGCTCATCTGGAGGAGTTACATTAAACAAGCTTTTATTAATCATGCCAACAATTTGATCTTTAGAATGATGAGAGTGAACAGCAATTCCCAATTGTTGAGCAACAAGGTTATGTTCATTCTTTGTTCTGTTTTCTAAATCACACACTGTTTGCACATTTGACAAAAAATCTTTGGCTTCATCAAGAGTAGTAATAGTAGACATCATGAATAAACCACAGTCATAAAATATCAAGCAATATCCTTATGATAATATCCTGAATATCGTGGCGTGGTCGTCAAATTAATGTTACGGAACAGAGAGAGATAATGAACACTTCAAGTGAGAATACTAAAATCACTACTGTCCCGCAAAGTTCCAGGTTCAAAACAAAAGATTTAGGTAAAATTACAAGTTAAAGTTTAATGCACAAACTAACACCTAAACATTCAGGACCCATAAGGAAAAACAGGTTAAATATATGGTTAACTGCAATAGCCTCAATTAAGACGAAATTAGCAAGAGTAAATTTATCTAAGTCAGCCCTGATAAAATGTGAAAACTGGATAATGCTCAGTTAAAGCAAGATATAATATTATTAAAGATACAAAATATTACTAATACTGGCTGACAGTATGGAACCAATATAAATCATAAAAACTTTACCAGGCTTACGAATTAACGCCTTAGGCTATACAGTACAAGAAAAATGATAATAACACTTATACTCAAATTATACAGCAGCTAGATGGCTGGAGACTTCCTGAGCACTCACAAAATAATAATATACTGTACAGGGGAGGACAGAGATGTGAACAGAATAAGGAGTAGATCTAAGTGGCAACTAATGCAGAGACTGAGCTCATTATATAGGGGGCTGGCAGAGCTTGATTCAACTTGTAAGAAGGACGCGCAAATGAAGGCATAGGGGATAGAGTTGACAATCCTGCTCTGAACAACAGAAAGAACGGATTACTCTACTATAAGGGGGAGAAGGGGGAAGTGAGGTAGAACACGCAAGCCTGGTCACTATGGAAGCCACGAGGCGAATCGTGAACAAACATGCAGCATACTGTACATTAGGATCATACAAAGGATGATGCAATCGTGAACAAAACTGTATCATAAGTTAGAATTATACAAGGGATGATGAAATCATAGGCTATGTAACAAGGGTCATACATTATATTGTCAATATTATTTTCTTGCCTAGTAAATATAAGATCTTGTACTGATGGTATGTCAGGTCCTCTTTTTCTGGTGCTTTCTGTTACGTGCTGTGCACAAGGTCCAGGAGCTTTAGTTCCCAACAGCTTTCTTGGCTTTTTATATCTAGAGTATTCCAGTTTATATTTGTATTGAAATCACCAGTTAGTATAATTCTTTCACATTTCTCCTCCATTCTATGTAGTAATGCTTTTAAACTCTGAATTGTTTTCTCTGCCAGGTCTTCATATTCTCCTTTTTCCCAAATGTTTGATCTGGGCAGCGTGTATAAATTTGCCACAATTACTTTCCCTTCAAACGTACTAATCTCTACTGCAATCAATTCTACCTGTGATGGTACATCTAGTTCTATTTTCTTGACTTGCAGATTTTTCTTTGTTAATATTTTACTTTCTCCTCCTTTTTTTAAGTTCCTATCTCTTCTCCATATATTGTATTCCTCTAGGTTTAGTGTATCGTTTGATATCTTTGGTGTTAATTTTGTTTCAGTTAGGTAAACAATATGTGGTTCCTTTTCTTTGATGTAATCGTTCATCTCTAGTAATTCAGATACTATTCCACCTACATTTGAGTACATCAACTTGTTTACATACTTGTCATGACTTGGGCCTACTACCTTTCTCCTTTTTATTCCCTCCTATTTATGTACCACTTTCGAACCTGCAGCCCAATTGCTTTGTAAAAAAATGTGTTCTTCTCTTCCTCTGATCTTCCCTCATTCTTTGTTCTTGCTTCCCCTCTTCTCCTTTAGTAATCCAAGTTCTTCCTGAGTTAGGCATCTCTTTATCCATACATTTTTGAAGTCCTCTTTTTCCATAAGATTGTTTGCATTTTTCAGTACTTCCTCCATAGTGTTTACACTCTGGAAGGTTACTTTGAGAGGCTTTGATTTATTTCTCTCATATTTCCCTAGCCTTTTCTGTTCCTCTGTGTCTTTACTACAGATTTCCTCTGACACTTCCTTCAATATGTTCGTTACATTTGCCAACTCCTTTTTGTCTCTCGAAATCTTGTTTCTTATTTCTTCCTCCTCTATACCAGTGATTACTATAGACTTGTTGATGTCTGCTGAATCTTTGACCAATTTTGGATTGTTTTGGATTATTTTCTTCACTCTCTTTTTAATGCTCTTTTCTTCAACTCTTGTTTCTCTTTCCTTACTTTCACCATTTCAGCATAGGTGGTTTCCACATCATTTTTGTAGCTTTGCATCGCTTCATTTACCTGGGTTATCTTCTCCTCAATATCACTACTATGATCTATCAGAGTGCTTGCCTGTCTTATTGTCTCTGTATCATTTCTGAACTCTTCCATAATACTCTCATGGTTGACAATTGTGCTCGCCATTTCACTAATCTTCCTTCTAAGTGTACCCACCTCTACTGATAATTCATCAATTGTTTTGTCTTTCTTATTAATCTCCATTACAAAATTTTCATTTTCTTCCTCCTGCATGTCCAATTGTTTTTTAATTTCATCCATTTCACTCTGAAAAGCCTTCTCTAGCCTGTGCACTAGTTCTACCAGTTTATTATGCGTCCCCATTTCCACAAGTTCCTGGTAGAAATCATTATCCTGCTTTCTGCCTTTGTCCCTTTTCATAACTCCTTCCAAAGGTGATTTGCTAAAGATTGTGGCCATCTTCTGGTACTAACAGAAAGCTTCTGCTTACAGTTTTGCTTTCCTCTCCGTCGGAGACAAAACAGTAAACACTGAAACAGCTGATCTGCTTGTGAATTAGTAGTGTTCGGCACTGCTGCCTACTTCGTTGTAATGTGTTGTTGGAACAACACTTAAACTTTCTCTTTTATATTAGAACACTATTTAGTTGGATCTAGTACTGAGCTTGACTCATAAAAAGATTATTTTTAGGTATAGCCATTTGAGGGTCGAGATTGACCCGGTGCGGAGCGATGCCAGGCACGTCCTCTCACTGCCATGTCTAGTGTGTGAGAGAGAGAGAGAGAGAGCACTTTTTCCGTGTTTAACCATATTTGCTTGTGGGGCAGAGGGGTAGCCGATGGGATGTCCGATTGTTTTTAAGAACAGAGTCAAAGGTCAAGGTCACCGGGCTAGCTCAAACCTTGACTCAGAAATGTTAATTTAAAAAAAAAAAATGATACAGAGCCATGCCACGTTGAGTACACCGCTTCCCGTCCGATCAGCGAAGTTAAGCAACGTTGGGTCTGGTTAGTACTTGGATGGGTGACCGCCTGGGAACACCGGATGCTGTTGGCATCCCTACGTGTCAAGTGGGGTTGGTGGAGGATTAGTGCCCCTCCCTGTAAAACAATTAACCCTAAGCCCTTGACCACCCCGTTTGGGAGACATGGCGTCTGGCAATGCATGGATGGATACAGATCAAGCCTACTTGAGGGGTTGAAAGTTATACACGGTACAAGAAACACAAGATTATTATTGATGAAAAATTTTGTAAGGATACAGTGCATACGTAAATGCACTTTTTTGCGAACCTGTTGCCATAATCTTCCCGCTTTATTGTTTATTTTTATTTCTTTTGGCCAGCTCCATGCTGCCCTTATTCTTAGTCGCGTTTTCTTTCTTTCTCGTAATCTTTCTTGCTTTATCGTGGCAGGCACTTCTACCCTTCATATTTTTATTGCAAGAAGTGATTGAAAACAATTATGATGAATGACCTTGCTTATGAGCACAGATTACCGAACTCTGTACGAGTATAAATGATTTTTTCTTAATTCCTTTATTAATGTAAGCCACGAAATCTATTCCGTAGGTTCAATAGTCTACACAAATAGAGGACTCCACAAACTATCCGTCGCACTATCATCTTTTTTTTGTAATATTCACTGTGTAATGAGCAACCCTCTCTCTCTCTCTCTCTCTCTCTCTCTCTCTCTGTTTATATACTCTTTTAAAGGCTGCCTTCGGCGGCCTCCGTTCGACGTCAAGTCCATTCCTATTTTCAGTCGGATAGTAACAGAAATCTGAATTACTCATGCCGTGAATGAGACAGAGCGAGGAATTTTCCCTTATTTTATCCTGCTGTGACACCCGTTGAGAGAGAGAGAGGATACTAGTGTTAGTATGTTAGCTATTATACTAAATTATACGATGGCATTATAGTATACAGCATGGTGGTAAGTGGGGGCGCCAGTCATCCACCCACTTACTGTAGTGGTTCTCTGTTTATAGGTTATCTGTACACTGAATGGCAAGCCAAATGATTTCCTGTAAACCAGGAAAACATTTGCAATTCTGGCTGATAACCTTATAACCATACAACACGTGTTCCCTACGAGACACAAGTGGGTTGGCGGAGGGTTAGTGCCTGTCCCCGGAAAACAAATAACTAAAAATACGAACAAGAAGCCTCGGACCAGGACTAACCAAAAGTTGACGACAAAGGACTGAACAAAGGACACGATGCGGATGGCGATTTGGAATGTAAGGGGTGCAAATGATGAGGTGAAAGAAAGAGAGATTGTCCAGGTGCTTGAGGGTGCGAAACTGGATGTATACGGGTTAACGGAAACTTAATGGAGAGGTGGGAGTGTGAGAGAATGGGTGTATGGAAGGGGTATATGCGCAGGAGTTCGTGAGAACGAGAGGGCAAAAGAAGGAGTGTGTATTGTTGTGTGTAACAGATGGATGGAGAGTATAAGAGAGTATGGATGCTCGAGGATTGTGTGGGTAAGACTGAAAGTTGGACTACAAATGTGGGCAATTGTGTGTGTGTATGTGACAACACAAGATCGTGCAAGCAGAGTGAGAGAAGAGTTCTGGACAAATGTGGAAGCGTGCATGGAAAAGTTTGAAAGGAATGAGAGACTGTTTTTGATTGGAGATATGAATGGAAGGCAGGGAATGGGAAGGTGGATGGAGTAGTTGCTGAGTGGGATATGCCTGCAGAGATGGATGAGAATGACAGTGCTTTAATGGACATTTGTGTCGGGAGGGGATGGGTGATAGCCAATAGCCTCTTCAGGCACAAAATGATCCATAGGTATACATGGCGAGTGATGAGAAGTGTGGGTGGTGAACTGAATGAACGGAAGGCAATGACTGATTATGTGTTTGTGGATGAAAGGATGAGAAGGTGTACAATGGATGTAAGAGTATATAGAGGTTGGGGGAGTGGACTTTTGGACCACCACTTGGTGGTGGCCAGAATAAAAGTCCAAGTAAAATGGAGAAATAGAAGAAGGGAAGGACAAGAGCAAATAGTATATACAAGGATAATGGAAAAGTTACAAGATGATGGAAAAAAGTCAGACTATAAGAGGGAAGTGAAGGAGTGATTCGGTAAAATAGATTGGAGCAGATGGGGGACGTGGAAGGTGTGTGCAAGATATTCACAGAAGAAATCTGTGCAGCATGTGAGGTAGTGTGTGGGGTGAAGAGATGATGAAAGGGGGTGCAAGGAACAGCATGGTGGAATGAAGAGGTGAGAGAGGCAGTGGTGCAAAAGAAGAAAGCATATACTGAGTGGATGAGAAACGGAGGCATGGAAGAAGTTGAGAGACATAATAGAGAGTTACATGTGGAGAGGAAGAGAGAGGTGAAAAGATTAGCAGGAGAGAGTAAAAAGAGAGTGGATGAGGAAATTAGGAAGGAACTTGAGTGTAAAGTGGAGGTAATGTAAGAAAATGTTCTGGAAATAGGTAAAGAAAGTTAGACAGGGTGCCAAAGAAGTTAACTGGGGAGTGAAAGATAAAAATGGTAGATTACTAGTGAAGAAGGGAGAAAAAGTGAGCAAATGGAGGGAACACCGTAAGGAATTGCTGAACACAGAGAATGAAAGTAATGCAAGTATATGTGGCTGGGGAATGACTGGGAGAAGGAGGGATGTGAGAAGAGATGAAGAGATCGGTAGGATGGAAGTTGTGGAATCAATGAAGAAAATCAAAATGGGGAAAGCCCCAGGAATTGATGGAGTGTGTGGTGAAATGCTGAAGCATGGGGGAGAGACAGTAGTAGAATGGACGTGGAAGATGTGCAGATTGGCCTGGGAGGAAGGTAGAGTCCCGGAGGATTGGAAGTCAGGTATAATTATTCCCCTGTACAAAAGAAAAGGGGAATAAGAAATGTGTGGTAATCATAGTGGCATTTGTCTTCTTAGTGTAATAGGAAAAGTGTATGGTAGGATACTTATTGATAGAGTAAAGGAAATAACAGAGGAATTAGTTGTAGAAGAACAGGGAGGTTTTAGGAAGGGAACAGGTTGTGTAGATCAGATGTTCATTCTTAGATCTTTAGTAGAAAAGTTTCTAGAGATGGGAAAGAAGCAGTATGCGGCCTTCACGGATTTGGAGAAAGCATATGATAGGGTGGATAGACAAGGATTGTGGAAAGTAGTAAGAATATTTGGAGTTGATGGGAAGTTGCTGAATGCTGTGAAGAGTATGTATGAGGGAGGCTAACGCTGCAGTGCGTGTGGATAGTGAACTGAGTGAATTTTTCCACTTGAAGGTTGGATTTAAACAAGGATGTGTCATGTCTCAATGGTTGTTCATTCTGTATATGGATGGGGTTATAAAGAGATACAAGGTAAGGTGGTGGATGTTGGAGAGGCCCCAGTGAGAGAGGGCAGTGTTTAGAAACTATCTTTACTGTTGTTTGCAGATGATACTGTGTTGTTAAGTAAAGACGAAGGGGAGCTGCAAGGCTTGGTGGATGAGTTTGGGAGAGTGTGCAAGAAACGGAATCTAAAGGTGAATGTAGGGAAGAGTAAAGTTATGGTCTTCGAGAGAAATAAAGTCGGTGAATGTACAGTGAGGTTGGATGAGGAGGAAATGGAAAATGTGAGTGCTTTTAAGTACTTGAGTAGTGTGATGAGTAATGATGGAAAGTTAGAGGGTGAAGTGCTTGAAAGGGTACAACAGGGAGGAAAGGTTGCTGGTTTCTTGAAAGCAGTGGTAAGAAACATGGAAGTGAGCATGGAAGTGAAAAAGCTACTACACAACAGTATTGTGATACCAACTCTATCGTATGGAAGTGAAGCTTGGACTTTGCTGGAGGGACAGAAGTCAAGAGTGAGAGCAGTGGAAATGAGTTATTTGAGAGGAGCCTGTAGGGTCACATGGAGAGACAGACTGACAAATGAGGAAGTGAAGGAGCGTTGTGGTGTGGATGTGGATGTGATAGAAAACGTTAGGAGAAACACACTGAGGTGGTTTGGACACGTGGAGAGGATGGAGTTAGATTGATGAGGAGAGTGTATATGAGTGAGGTGGAGGGGGTGAGAGGGAGGGGGAGGCCAAGGATGAGATGGAGGGATGAAGTGGAGAGGTATATGAGTGAGGGGGGTGTGAACTGGGAGCAGGGCAGTGAAACGGCGTGGGACAGGGCGACATGGGGGCGATTTATTTGTGGCCACCCCTTGCGGGATTAAGGTGTCTGGCAATTGATAGAGATAGACAGATAGTTTTGGCAGTACTGGTATAAGGACAGAGGAAGGAGAGCCGAGAGAGTGATAATACAACAAACACGTTATGATATCATGGTTAAACTCTCTGATGGATCCTTCTCTACATTTGTGTACATAAAACCTGCATTCACTGGCTCAAGTACTAAATTTTCTTCCATCGTTCCCCGCACTTATAAAAGAAACCTTATGAAAGAAATCTAATCTTCAGTTTCGTATTAATGGCTTTCATATTTCTGCTAGTTTTGTAACCTTCATTCAGGGCTTCAGTTTCTAAGACCAACCCTTTTGGCAAATGGTTTCAGTACGCGTTTCACTGATGTGTATATTGGCAAGCAGTTTGGCAGAATTACTGCACCCTAAGAAACAAATCCCGTCTGTAAAAAGTGCCACTGTATATATTTCTTTGTGCTTTACCTGTCAGGATATTATTTCTACTAGAGAAACATAAATATTTACTGTGAGAATTTTACCCCCAGATAATATATTAGGGTTATTTTTTAAGCCTAATCGTGCCTCAAGAAGCTTCTTTAGGTTCAAAGATACTGTCCCTATAGAACTAATGGCATTTGTAGTTAATAGGTACACGTGTCATTGATGCAGTGCAATGTATGCACATTAGCAAAACTAAATGCCAGCAAAGAGTATTCATCTTTGAGCACTTTGGTCGATCTGTGAGAACAGACAGGACATTAGCCAAACCATCATATTGCGCCATATATAAAAATTCTATAGAATCTGAACACCCCGTCCGCTTTGACTCCTCTGTCCTCACTTCTCCTGCGAACGAGACGGAGCTCACTCTAGCTGAATCTGTATTGACGGTGCAGTACAGGTCGGCACTAGCCAGCAAGGAGGCCTCCCTTGAAGCGTTTTGGTAATTCATAATGTCTTATCGGGTGGACTTTGCTTTATTTGTTTATTTCTTTACTTTAGTATAATATATACTGTCTTTTTTACTTGGCATTACTGGTTACACTTTTAAATTTGTATTTTTTTCCTACTTACGTTTCATTATAAATTGACCAGCTCATTTCATTGCTACTATTTTTATGTCGTTTTGTGTTTAGGGATGCAAGAGGGATGTCTGTTGAGCAAGGAAGAGTGGTTGTGCGTGATAGAAATGAATGGAGAAAAATTTTGAATGAATAAATGATGACGCAGCCCCGAGGGGATATTCTCCTGCATTTATTTGATCAGCTGATCTGGTTAGAGGCAGGTAAGGGGATGGGCCTTTTATCATGTGGCAGGGATAAACAAAGCTCTGCTGCCGGGCCCTCCTGCAGATGTCACTGATTGCACTGCACAGTTGGCCCTCATGCGGTGTGGTGCGGTGAGGATCTGTCCCTTCTCCCCTTTAGGGCTAAGATGCGAATGAATGTGTTTGAGAGGATGAGTAAATGGGGAGTGTGTCGTCCTGTCTCGGCTACCTCCCTTTCCTTGGGGGACGCAACCTAGGTATATAGATAGATAGTGTTTAGTTTATGTAATGAACTTTTGTTTGGCCATGCGGAGAGGATGGAAAGCGAGAGACTGACAAGGAGAGTGTATGAGAGTGAGGCGGAGGGAGGGGGAGGCCAAAGACGAGGTGGAGGGATGGAGTGGAAAGGTATATGAGAAAGAGGGGGGAGGGCGTTGAGCAGGGAGCAGGGCAGTGAAATGGCAGAGGACAGGGCGACATGGAGGCAATTTGTTTGTGGCCACCCTTTACGGGATTAAGGCGTCTTGCAATAGACAGATAGACTTTGTAAACTGCTTTCAACTTTCGCGACAGGATGTTTCTTTCAACCTGTAGATTACCTGATGATAAAGTAGTCTCTGAAACTGTGGCGCAAAATAAAAAAGATGGTAATCTTCTACCGGGTGCTCATTTTTCACTTCATTATATGACTCCGTTTTCCTAAGGACAGCTCAGTTTCCTGTACGCGTATTCTTCGAGAACGATATGGAACTTCAGTGTTACAACTGTACAGACAGAACTTATCTTCAAGTTTAAAATAAAAAATGAAGGGTGATACTGATTTTTTGTAAAGCAAGTGTTCAGCTAGGGCTCCAATTTCTTTCATTTTAAGCCATAATTCCCACTCCTCGTGAATCACGACTTCATAAGAACTGTCAGTTGCTGTACCGTAGAAAAATACCTAAAACTAGGCAATGCACTCAGAAAATTGTTGAAAATATAGTGATGTTATTAGTAAACACTGACTCGTTCAGTGCCATGGCTTGATTGCAATCACCTCGTTTGTTTTGCGGAAGAGGTCCATCATTCTGCTATTAAACGGGTAAAATTTGCACAACTACAACAGTGTGGAAAGATAGGTTAAGTTAATGATGATGGTATTGCTCATGACCATCATTAACTGATAAGGATTAATCTGCTCTCGCTAAGGGATTGGGATTAGCCCTTTTCAATAAGGTAAACTTCACTGACGACTTTTGTTTTATATATATATATATATATATATATATATATATATATATATATATATATATATATATATATATATATATATATATAAAATTGGATCACAGGGGTGCTGGGCGAGGCATGGCACTGGGTGGGTACTAAGCGTATCACCCTCCGCCTATCGGCTCATATTCGCGAAGCTCATAGGTCCCTACCCGGGGGTTCCCTACTTTATAAAGACTTGAAAAATCCCAGTTCTGTCCAATATTCCGGACACTGGGCTCCAATGGGTTAAAGAGACTGATGGGTTTGCCAGTCATTGACCCATTGGATCCCAAGAGTGCTGGGCGAGGCATGGCACTGGGTGGTTACTAAACTTGCCGCCCTCCGCATATCGGCTCATATTCGCGAAGCTCATAGGTCCCTACACGGGGGTTCCCTACTTTATAAAGACTTGAAAAATCCCAGTTCTGTCCAATATTCCGGACACTGGGCTCCAATGGGATATATATATATATATATATATATATATATATATATATATATATATATATATATATATATATATATATATAATGTAGTAGGTGGTTTCATCACCATCAACTCACTCGATATAGTGCCGCTCTTGGGTGTTTGTTCTTTTTCTTCTCTTTCCATCTCTCCTTCCTTCCTCTTCTGTCTGTCTTACCTTCATTCTTTCCTCATCTTTCTGCCTTCAGATGACTTTACTCTCCCTCTTCTATCTTTCTTACCTTCATTCCTTCCTATTCCTTCTGCTTATGGGCGACTGTACACTGGGTGACACTGGGTTGTAACCATATAAAAAAATATTGACGCTTGGTGGTTTAGTGGGTAATTCCGGCGCTCCAGTCGGATAAAGCCGTTAAAGGTTTATATCTAAGGGAAGTTGGGGTTTACTGCTCAAGTAATGCCACTCAGGGATGAGTGAGGTTGGTCACTATCATCTTAAATGTCTAAACCGACCTCCTACGCTCCTCATGGGGCAACGCAGGATTGGATGATGGATATATATATATTTATATATATATATATATATATATATATATATATATATATATATATAGATAGATAGATAGATAGATAGATAGATAGATAGGTATATGTTGTTACGGAACAGAGACAGATAATGAACACTTCAGGTGAGAATACTAACATCACTACTGTCCCGCAAAGTTCCAGGTTCAAAACAAAAGAGTTTGGTAAAATTACAAGTTAAAGTTTAATGCTCAAACTAACAACTAAACATTCAGGACTCATAAGGATAATGTAATGA
This sequence comes from Coenobita brevimanus, assembly GCF_032717465.1. Classification (NCBI taxonomy): domain Eukaryota; kingdom Metazoa; phylum Arthropoda; class Malacostraca; order Decapoda; family Coenobitidae; genus Coenobita; species Coenobita brevimanus. Next base: position 17,923,646 of record NC_137053.1, on the reverse strand, counting down.
CAAAAACAGGTTAAATATATGGTTAACTGCAATAGCCTCTATTAACACGAAATTAGCAAGAGTAAATTTATCTAAGACAGCCCTGATAAAATGAGAAAACCGGATAATGCTCAGTTAATGCAAAATATATTATTACAGATACAAAATATTATTAATAATGGCTGACATCAAAAACTCCACATGAATCACAAAAATCTTACCAGGCCTACGAATTAACACCTTAGGCCATACAGTACAAGAAAAATGGTAACAACACTTATACTCAAATTATACAGCAGCTAGATGGCTGGAGACTTCCTGAGCACTCACAAAAGTTATTATACACTCTACAGGGGAGGACAGAAATGTGAACAAAATGAGGAGTAGATCTAAGTGGCAACTAATGCAGAGACTGAGCTCATTATATAGGGGGCCGGCAGAGCTTGATTCAACTTGTAAGAAGGACGCGGAAATGAAGGCACAGGGGAGGAAGGGTTGACAGTCCTGCTCTGAACAACAGAAAGAACGACTTACTCTACTATAAGGGGAGAAGGGGGGAGTGAGGTAGAACACGTAAGCCTGGTCACTATGGAAGCCACGAGGCGAATCGTGATCAAACATGCAGCATACTGTACGTTAGAATTATACAAAGGATGATGAAATCATAGGCTATGTAACACCTCCCCACAAAGAAAAAGAAATTTACAAGGGAAATTTCTTATTACTCTAAAACAATCTGTCTAAAGTCTAGATAAGCAATCTGCAATAACATTTTCTTTCCTCTTGACATGTTGTATGTCTAATGAATAGTCCTGAAGAAGTAGACTCCATCTGGTCAATCTCTGATTTTTATCTTTAAAATTACTAAGGAATTTCAGTGGGTTATGATTGGTATAAATGACTATGGGGTCAAAACCAGAACACAAATAAAATGAAAAATGCTGTAAACCCAAATTCAAGGCCAAAAGCTCTTTCCTCAATAGTTGAGTAGTTCTTTTGAGGTGGAGTGAACTTCTTACTGTAATAAGATACAGGGTGTTCAATACCCTGATCATCCTCTTGCAGCAAAACAGCCCCAGGTCCTGTATCACTTGCATCAACAGCTATCTTAAAAGGCTTAGCAAAATTTGGAGTAGCGAACAATGGCTGACTTAATAGGATAGCTTTAAGTTTACTGAAAGAGGATTCACAGTTATCGGTCCAGACAAATTTAACTCCCTTTTTCAGTAGGTCTGTAAGTGGTGATACAAGACTTGAAAAGTTAAGAACAAATCTCCTGTAATAACCTAACATTCCCAAAAATCTTTGTAGCTCTTTCCTACTTTTAGGTCTGGGAAGATCACTTATAACCTGAACCTTAGCTCCTGGTGGTGCAACGTGTCCATCACCAATTTCGTACCCAAGGTACTGAACTTTAGCTTGACCAAACTCACACTTTGATAAATTAAATACGAGATTAGCCTGAACCAAACGCTCAAGAAATTTACTGACATGGCATAGGTGATCTTTCCAGTTGTCACTGAAGATTAATACAGCATCAATATAAACAACACACCCTGCCAAACCCTCTGTTACAACATTCATGAGCTTCTGAAAAGTGGCTGGTGCATTCTTCATACCATATGGCATTACAGAACATGCAAAAGTCTTTCCTAGTGTTACAAAACATGAGATCTCCCTAGCACGTTCAATCACAGGTACTTGCCAGTATCCCTTTAACAAATCAAACTTACTTATGTACCTAGCCTTTCCGATCTTGTCTATGCAATCTTCCACATGAGGGAGAGGGTAAGTGTCTGTTTTGGTTATCTGATTAACACGTCTGTAGTCGATGCAAAGCCACTGTAACCCACCTGGCTTAGGGACTAGAGTGACAGGAGAACTCCACTCTCTCTGACAGGGCTCAATCATCTTGTGGTCCAACAGGTAGCCAAGCTCCTTCTGGATGAGAGGAACTTTCACTGGGTTCACACGGTAAGGAGGCAGTTTAATTGGCTTTACGTCTCCAACATCGACATCATGCATCAACACAGTGGTTCTTCCTGGAGTGGCACGGAACACTTGCGGGTACTCCTGCCGTAATGCCGAAAACTCCTGCCTTTCCTCGGGAGGTAGATGAGAAAGCTTAGTCTGGAGATCATTCATGATATCAGGATTCTTCCCCAAACTATCACTCAGGCTCATACTGCATGGGAGAGCTTCACTTGCAGACTCGGGTGGAACAGCTACAGTGCAGACTGGGTTATTTTCGTCCCTCCTGTGATATAACTTTAGCATGTTGATGTGACAAAGTTGCTTGTTCTTTCTACGATCTGGTGTGGTGATGACATAGTTGACATCACTGAGTTTCTTCTCCACGAAATAAGGACCACTACACTTGGCTTGAAGAGGTTGCCCATTCACCGGTAGCAGAATCAAAACCTGATCTCCTGGCTGAAAGTGGCATAACCTGGAATTCTTATCATATCAAGTCTTCATCTTCTCCTGAGCAGCTCCTAAATTCTCTCTCGCCAGCTGTAAAGCAGTGGACAGCCGTTCTTTGAACTTCATCACATACTCCAGCAGGTTGACGTCATCTTCCTCCGACAGCCAGCATTCCTTGAGTAGCTTAAGGGGTCCTCTTACTTCATGGCCAAACAGTAGCTCAAACGGTGAGAAGCCCAGTGATTTATTTGGAGATTCTCTTGCGGCAAATACAACGAATGGAGGACCTTTATCCCAATCTTTCTGATGTTCCAAACAGTATTTCCTGAGCATCGATTTGAGTGTTTGATGATATCTCTCCAACGCTCCTTGGGTCTGGGGATGGAAAGCTGAAGACGTGATCTGAGTGATACCCAACTCTTTCAGAGACTGCTTGAAAACACTGGACATAAAATTACTTCCCCGGTCTGACTGTACCTCCTTGGGCAGACCAAACTTTGTGAAGAACCCTAGCATTTCCTTAACCACGTTCTTTGCTGAGATATTTCCAAGTGGAATGGCTTCAGGATAACGAGTAGCCATATCAATCAGGGTCAACACATAAGAAAATCCTGAAGAAGTCTTAGGAAGAGGGCCCACAATATCCAACAACACACGGGTGAATGGCGCCTCAAAAGGAGGAATGGGAACTAGAGGTGCAACCTTTTCGGTCTGATTACACTTCCCCACAACTTGAGAGGTGTGACAAGACTTACAATACCAGGAATGATCTCTGCAGTTACCTGGCCAGTAGAAGTGTTTCAAAATGCGTACCACAGTCTTCCTCACTCCAAGGTGTCCTGCCAAACTAGAATCATGAGCCACTCTAATGATATCCTGCCTACAAACACGAGGGATGACAACTTGATGTACAACCTCCCATTCACAGTCGGCTGATGCTGTTGGGGGTCTCCACTTCCTCATAAGTACTCCTGACTTTATATAATAACAAGTAGAAGCACCAGCTGACTCTTCCTCACTGCAAGCAGAGTTAGCTAGACCTTTCAACTCAGGGTCAGCAACCTGCAACTCAACCAACTCTTGACGAGACAAATTATCAACACTACGGGGTACTGTCTCATCTGGTGAGTGGTCCAAATTAGCAAGAAAAGTGTCAGCTAGGATAACATCATCATCATCATTATCCTCTAAGTCACCAGTAACTTTAGACTTAGCCCTAGTGACAGCACATGCAGAGAACACATCAGGGATATCACAATCCTGGGTCTCAGTCACTGGTTCACTAGACAACTTAGGAGCTGGACACACTTGACTTCCACCAATATCATTTCCAAGTAAGATAGTTACACCTGACATTGGGAGTGTCTCAACCAACCCAACCATAACGGAACCATTAACAAAACCAGACTTTAAATTCACTGCACAGAGGGACAGAGAAGTAATTATTCCCTTCACCTTGTAAGATTACAGGTTCATCAGAGGAATTAACATTAGAGCCTAGAACTCTGGTCAGCATAAGGGATTGGCAAGCACCTGTATCACGATATATTTTAACTGATTTCCTGTTATTACTGTCCAGAGGACTGACAAAACCATCAGACAGGAAATTAGCACATGAACTCTTGAGAGTGTCAACCACATTACTGCTTAAAAGAGGAGCTTCATCATGAGAATTTAATTTACCCCTCAAAGCAGGTTCAGTTAACTCAGTTAAAGAATTCTGGGAACTCTCAAGGGTGGACACTAGACCAATTGACTGAATATTTAAAGACTCCTTTTTGCTCACATCATGCTGTCTCCTGAAACATTTCTCCTTAGTATGACCAAGCTTACTACAATAAGTACATTTACTTTTCTGAAATCTAGAGGTGGAGCTGGTATTTACTTCCTGAGAAACATCATCTTTATTCTCTTTCCTGTTACCTGTACTCTGAGTAGAGGCAACATACTTACTCTCAGCTTTCCTTTTTTCTTTAGAACTCTCTTGTGAGAGAGAACATATTCATCAGCTAAAACTGCAGCATCAGACAAATTATCTATTCTTTTCTCATCAAGATATAGTCTTACATCTTTATTAATACACCTTTTGAAGTCCTCCAGCAAAATCATCTGCTTAAATTGATCAAAATCAGAATTTACATTCTTAGAATTTAACCACTGCTCTAACTGATCTTATTTGATTTTTGCATACTCAACATGGGATTGCTTATCTTGCTTATAAGTTGTCCTAAATTTTACTCCATAGGCTTCAGGAACAAGCTCATAGGCCTTAAGATCAAGCTCTTAACTACATCATAATTATCAGATTGATCCTGAGGCAAAGATGCATAAGTTACTTGAGCTTTACTGGTGAGAACACTCTGAAGGAGTACTGGCCAATACTTTTTGGGCCAATTAAAACCTGTAGCTACCCTCTCAAACAACTGAAAATACTTTGTTAAATCAGATTCATTAAAAGGAGGGACAAGTTTAACATTTTTAGCCACATCAAAATCATCAGAGCTAGGTGATCCAGTTCCACCTTGTTTCATGCGATACTGATGGTCTGCCTGAATCCTAGCAAGTTCAATTTTTGCCTCCTGAATACAAGCCTGAGACTCAACCTGTGCCTGTGCTTCCTGAATACGAGCCTGAGACTCAGCCTGTGCCTGTGCCTCCTGAATATGAGCCTGAGACTCAGCCTCCTTAGCACGAGCCTCCTGCAGGGCTAGCTGTAACTTAGCTATTTCAATCTGCGTTTGCTCATCTGGAGGAGTTACATTAAACAAGCTTTTATTAATCATGCCTTCAATTTGATCTTTAGAATGATGAGAGCGAACAGCAATTCTCAATTGTTGAGCAACAAGCTTAAGTTCATTGTTTGTTCTGTTTTCAGCATCACACACTGTTTGCACATTTGACAAAAAATCTTTGGCTTCATCAAGAGTAGTAATAGTAGACATCATGAATAAATCAGTCACAAAATATCAAGCAATATCCTTATGATAATATCCTGAATATCCTGATAAGAGGTCGCCAAATTTATGTTACGGAACAGAGATAATGAACACTTCAAGTGAGAATACTAAAATCACTACTGTCCCGCAAAGTTCCAGGTTCAAAACAAAAGAGTTTGGTAAAATTACAAGTTAAAGTTTAATGCTCAAACTAACAACTAAACATTCAGGACTCATAAGGATAATGTAATGCCAAAAACAGGTTAAATATATGGTTAACTGCAATAGCCTCTATTAACACGAAATTAGCAAGAGTAAATTTATCTAAGTCAGCCCTGATAAAATGAGAAAACCGGATAATGCTCAGTTAATGCAAAATATATTATTACAGATACAAAATATTATTAATAATGGCTGAAATCAAAAACTCCACATGAATCACAAAAATCTTACCAGGCCTACGAATTAACACCTTAGGCCATACAGTACAAGAAAAATGGTAACAACACTTATACTCAAATTATACAGCAGCTAGATGGCTGGAGACTTCCTGAGCACTCACAAAAATAATAATACACTATACAGGGGAGGACAGAGATGTGAACAAAATGAGGAGTAGATCTAAGTGGCAACTAATGCAGAGACTGAGCTCATTATATAGGGGGCCGGCAGAGCTTGATTCAACTTGCAAGAAGGATGCGGAAATGAAGGCACAGGGGAGGAAGAGTTGACAGTCCTGCTCCGAACAACAGAAAGAACGACTTACTCTACTATAAGGGGAGAAGGGGGGAGTGAGGTAGAACACGTAAGCCTGGTCACTTTGGAAGCCACGAGGCGAATCATGATCAAACATGCAGCATACTGTACGTTAGAATTATACAAAGGATGATGAAATCATAGGCTATGTAACAATATATATATATATATATATATATAGATATATATATATATATATATATATATATATATATTTATATAAATACATAAATATATATATATATATATATATATATATATATATGTATATATATATAGATAGATAGATAGAGAGAGAGAGAGAGAGAGAGAGAGATTGATAGATAGATAGATTAATAGATAGATTTTATGTGTCCAACTCTGGCCAAAGGCTTCAGTGCCTATTTCTCGGGGGCAGTGGCCTATCCCAAGGCCCAATAGTCCTCCTACACCTCCATATGTTACCACTTCGGCGCTAACACCCACCATCCATACTTAATACATGCTAGGGCTGTCTCATACAGGATTGGTGTATTGGTATTAGCCGGGGTATTTTGATGACATGTCGGCGGGTCATTGGTAGATAAAGTATGCTTTTAGGAAATTCAAATCCTTAAACTGTTCTCTGCCCCAGCTGGGATTCGATCCTGGGTCCATATACATACATATATATATATATATATATATATATATATATATATATATATATACATACATATATATATATATATATATATATATATATATATATATATATTGATAGATAAATAGATATATAATATATACACTATACAGTATATATATCTCATCTCATTAGCCGTTTGAGTGTCCACTGCAGGACCGGCCTATCCCAACCAAAGTGGGGACGATACAGCAACTGTATCTCTACCAAGTGGCTTAGGCTGTCTGGTAGAAACTGTATGTAGGGTGAGAAGTGCTTGTAAGTGTACTGTAATGTTGGAGTGGCTTTGGATGTGTGTGTAGTCTAGACTATGAACCAAGTCTAATCGGCCCGTGCAAGCCGACTGGGTGCAAACATACTTTATAGTATGCGACACTGGTTCAACCACATCATCCCTGATGTCCGCCAATGCAGTACGTGGCCAGAAGAACGCTCCCAAAGTTTATTTACCCTGGCGGGACGCGAACCCTCATTCTTCAGTGTATGAAAACGTACACTTTACTATATATATATATATATATATATCTATATATATATATATATATATATATATATATATATATCATCTCATCTCATCAGCCGTTTGAGTGTTCACTGCAGGACCGGCCTATCCCGACCGAAGTGGGGACGATGAAGCCATTGTATCTCTACCAAGTGGCTTAGGCTGTCTGATAGAGATTGTATGTAGGGTTAGAAGTGCTTGTAAGTGTAATTGTAGTGTCTTTGGATGTGTGTATAGTCTGTGAACTTCCCAAAGTTTATTACCCTGGCGGGGAGCGAACCCTTGTTCTTCAGTGTATGAACGCACACTTTACCACTGTACCACAGAGGCTCCATATATATATATATATATATATATATATATATATATATATATATATATATATATCCCGACGCCCTTAATCCCACAAAGGGTGGCCGCAGACAAAACGCCTCCAAGTTGCTCTGTCACCCACCATTTGACTACCCTCCCCCCAACTCACCTCCCCCACCCTCATATACCTCTCAACTCCATCCCTCCTCATCCTCGGTCTACCTCTCCCTCTCCCTCCCTCCACCTCACCTACATACATCCTCTTAGTCAGCCTTTCATTCTCCATTCTCTTCACATGTCCAAACCACCTCAGTGTATTTCTCCTAATCTTCTCAACCACATCCACATCCACCCCACAGCGTTCCTTCACTTCTTCATTCCTCAACCTGTCCCTCCACGTCACTCCACATGCTCCTCTCAAGTAACTCATTTCCACTGCTCTCACTCTTGACTTGTTCCCCTCTTGCAAGGTCCATGCCTCGCTTCCATACGTCAGGGTAGGGATCACAATACTATCATGCAGTGACTTCTTAACTTCCATACTCACCTCCCTATTTCTCATCACTGCTTTCAGTGTACCAACAACCTTCCTTCCCTGCTGTACCCTTTCACGCTCTTCATCCCTCAAAGTTCCATCCTTACTCATCACACTACCCAAGTACTTGAATGCACTCACATTCTCCATATCCTCACCATCCAACCTCACTGCACACTCTGTGACTTCATTCCTCTCAAACACCATAACTTTACTTTTGTTTACATTAACTTTCAGATTCCTCCTCCTACGCACTGTCCCAAATTCATTCACCAAACCTTTCTACTCCCATTCATCTTCAATCAACAGTACTGTATCATCAGTAAACAGCATCACCGGAAGCTTCCAAATCTCACCCTCATTCATTAGAGCCACCCCAACATCCACTGCCCTACCGTGCACCTCCTTTACAACCCCATCCATGTATATATTAAACAGCCATGGAGACATCACACAACCCTGTTTCAGTCCCACATTGAGATCAAAGAACTCACTCAGCTCACCATCCACTCGCACCGTAGCCCTGGCTCCCTCGTACATACTCTTCACAGCACTGAATAATTTCCCCTCTACTCCATATATTCTTAATACCTTCCACATACCTTGCCTATCTATTCTGTCATAAGCTTTCTCCAAGTCGAGGAAGGCAGCATACACTTTCCTTCCCTTCTCTAGATACTTCTCCACTAAACATCTTAGAACAAATATCTGATCTACAGTACACACCCTTTTCCCTTCCTAAATCCCCCTTGTTCTTCTCCAACCAGCTCCTCTGTCATATGCCTAACCCTGTCAATGAGTACTCTACCATATATTTTACCAGTCACACTAAGAAAGCAAATACCCCTATGGTTACCACATACTTCTCTCTCCCCTTTTCCTTTGTATAAAGGAACAATTATACTTGATTTCCAGTCCTCTGGAACCCTTCCCTCTTCCCAAGCCAATCTACACAACTTCCATATCCACTCCACAACAATCCCACCCCCATACCTAAGCATTTCACCAAACACTCCATCAATTCCTGGGGCATTTCCCAACTTAATCTTCTTCATCGCTTCCACTACTTCCGCCCTACTGATCTCTTCCTCCCTCCTCTCATCTCTTCTTCTCCCAGCCATTCCCCAACCACTTATACTTGCACTACTCTCACTCTCTACATTCAACAAATCCTCAAAGTTCTCCTTCCATCTCTTCAATTTCTCTCTCTTCTCCACCAACAATCTATTACTCCAAAATTTCACTCCCCTATTTCCCTTTTCACACTGCCTTACTTTCTTTACATCCTTCCAAAACAATTTCTTACTCTCCCTCCATTTCTCACTCAGATTCCTCCCAAACTCTTCATCCACTTTCTTCTTACTCTCCTTCACCAGTCTCTTCACCTCCCTTCTCCTGCTCACATATACCTCTCTCTTCTCTCTCATCTTCTCCCCTATCTCTACCCTCTAACCATTCACTATATGCCTTCTTCTTTTGTTCCACAGCTCGTTTCACCTCATCATTCCACCATGCTGTCCCTTGCACACCCTTGCATCTCCTCCTCACTCCACAAACCACCTCACACGCTGCGCCTATCTCTTCCATGAATATCTTACATACGTCTTCTACCCCATCCATCCGCTCTAGCTCATACCTTCCCAACCTTTTTTCCACTATGCTCTTATACTCTGTCATTTTCTCACTAACTTGCAAATTCTCCACTCTTCTCACAGGAGCTGCTTCCTCCTGTCTTCCCCTTCGTCTCCTTAACCACTTTCTTTGGAACTCTACCTTGGCCATCACTTAGTGATGGTCCAAGACTCCATTCCACCAACCTTTCCACACTCTTGCATCCAACAGTTGTCTTCTCATTCGCTCATCCACACACACGTAGTGTATCATTGCCCATCCACACACACGTAGTCTATCATCCATACACACGTAGTCTATCATAGATATATATATATACCTTCTTCTTTCGGCTCTCCCCTTAGGGGTCACCACAGCGGATCACCCATCTCCATCTTACTCTGTCTTCTGCATCTTCTTCTCTTACACCTACCACCCGCATGTCCTCCTTCTCTACATCCATAAACCTTCTCTTTGGCCTTCCTCTCTTTCTCCTGCCTGGGAACTCCATTTCCAGCATCCTCCTCCCGACATACTCCTCATCCCTCCTCCTCACATGTCCAAACCATCTCAGTCTCGCCTCTCTAGCTTTGTCCCCAGACTGACTTAAGTACGCTGTCCCTCTAATATGTTCATTTCTAATTTTGTCCAACTTCGTCACTCCTAGTGAAAAACGCAACATCTTCAATTCTGCTACCTCCAACTGTGCCTCCTGTCTTTTTGTCAGTGGTACTGTCTCCATTCCGTACAACATGGCTGGCCTCACTACAATCTTATAAACTTTCCCTTTCATTTCTGCAGAGACCCTTCTGTCACAGATCACTCCTGTCACCTTTCTTCACCCACTCCATCCCGCCTGCACTCTCCTTTTTTACCTCTCTACTACACTCTCCGTTACTTTGTACAGTTGACCCCAAGTATTTGAAATCATCTAACTTTGCCACCTCTACACCTTGCAGCCTCACGGTTCCCCTGTCATCTCTCTTATTTACACACATGTACTGAGTCTTGCTTCTGCTTACTTTCATTCCCCTTCTCTCCAGTGCATATCTCCATCTCTCAAGCTCTGCCTCAGCTTCCTCTCGGGTCTCACTGCATATCACAATGTCATCCACAAACAGCATTGTCCACGGAGGCTCCTGTCTAATCTCATCTGTCAATCTGTCCATCACCATTGCAAACAAGAAGGGGCTCAAAATCGATTCTTGATGCAATCCCACCTCCACATTGAAACCCTCAGTCATTCCTACTGCACATCTCACTGCTGTTATGCTATCGTCGTACAAGTCCTTCACCACCCTCACGTACTTCTCTGCCACTCCTGACTTACTCATACAGTACCACAGTTCCTCTCTCGGTACCCTATCATAAGCCTTCTCCAAGTCTATAAACACGCAATGCAACTCCTTCTGGCCTTCTGTGTACTTCTCCATCACCATTCTAAAAGCAAATATGGCGTCTATAGTACATCTCCCTTGCATGAAACCAAATTGCTTCTCGCAGATCCTCACTTCTCTTCTCAGCCTAGCTTCGACCACTCTTTCCCATATCTTCATTGCATGGCTGATCAGCTTTATACCCCTGTAGTTGCTGCAGCACTGCACATCACCCTTGTTCTTGAAAATTGGAACTAGAATACTTTTTCTCCACTTCTCCGGCATCCTCTCACCCTCCAGGATTTTGTTAAACAATCTGGTAAACCACGTCGCAGCCATCTCTCCTAAGCTCCTCCATGCTTCCACTGGTATACCATCTGGGCCCACTGCCTTGCCATCCTTCATCCTCTTCATGGCATTCCTCACTTTCTCTCTGCTGATCTCTTGGACTTCCTGGCTCACTACCTCCAACTCTTCCAATCTTCCCTCTTTCATATTGTCTATATTCATCAACTCTTCGAAATACTCCTTCCACCTTCTTAGTACATTCTCCTCACTTGTCAATACATTGCCATCTGCATCCTTTATGATTCTAACATGCTGCACGTCCCGCCCAGCTCTGTCTCTCTGCCTGGCTAATCGGTATAGGTCTTTTTCCCCTTCTCTACTATTCAACTTCTCGTACAACTTCTGGTATGCCTTTTCTTTTGCCTTAGCAACCTCTTTCTTGGCTATGTTCCTCGTCTCCTTATACTCCCGGATGCTTTCTTCTTCCCTGTGTCTATCCATATTCTTCTTTGCCTGCTTCTTCCTATTTATGCTATCCTGTACTTCCTCATTCCACCACCAAGTCTCCTTGTCTTCCCTCCTCTGTCCCGATGTCACCCCAAGTACCTTTTTGGCTTTCTCCCTCACCACTTCTGAGATAACTGCTCATCCGTCCTCGTCTTCATTGCCTCCGAAAGCCTGGCTAACCTCATCCCTACTACTACTGAAGTCTTGCTCCTTCAGCTTGCATCACCTAATCCTTGGTTCGGCTCTCACTTCCCTCCTTGTCTTCACTTTCAGACTCATCTTTCCAACCAACACCTTATGCTGTCTTACTACACTCTTCGCTGGCACTACCTTACAATATAATATTATATACGTAGATATGTATATATATACTGTATGCTGTATATACTGTATATATATATATATATATATATATATATATATATATATATATATATATATATATATAATGCACATATTTTCTTTCATTCACACACACACACACACACACACACACACAAAACTAAATCAGTCTTCAATTTAGATCTACAAAAGCCCATGTACATACATACACACATGTACTCGTACAATAAGCCATTTCTCTGATTCCTGTTATTCCTTCCCCCCCCCCTCTCTCTCTCTCTCTTTCTCTCTCATGTCTTCCCTCTGTACCAATCCGTCTCCATTTCGATTCTTCGGAGGACATCCTCTCGTTTTATGATCCTCCTCCCCTGTTTTTCTTTTTTTATGAAAGCAAAAAGTAACCAAAGACCAGGAGCCTGCAAACCATTCCTAACCAAAAACAAAAGAAAATCAATACAACAGAGCTAAGTTCAAGATTCGTTCATGTCGAGATGCCTGGACTCACTGTGTTTGGAAGACCGGGGATCATAGGAAGTGGGAAATACAGACTGAGAGAGAAAGTTCCAGAGCTGACCTGTAGCATAAATGAAGGACTGGGATTAACGGCTAACTCTTGCATTAGAGAGCTGGACCGAAAAGGGATGAGAGTTTGTTGTTAAACGGCTGCTATGCGCCCATCGTAGTGATGGAGGGGGGTGCAAGCAGATAGTTAAGAGGGGCAGCCGCCATTGAAACAGCGATATAAAGGAGATATAGATCTAATAATCCGGAGAAGCGACAGAGGTTGAAGGTAGCCAGTAAGAGAGGGAGAGTTAATGAGACGAAAAGCCTTTGACTGCACCTTGTTGAGAAGAGCTTTATGCAGGAAGCCTTCCTACACAAGATATTTGTACTCTAAACAGGGGCGAATGAAACCCGTGTGTAAGGTCAGTAACTGTGCAGGGGTAAAGAAAGTACGAAGTCGGCTCAGCACAGCTAATCTCTAGGAAGCAGATTTCACAAGAGGTAATATGATCTTTCAAATATAAATCCCGAGAGAATGAAACCCCAAGTATATTTATAGATTATACAGGCTTGTGCTGGATATTATTAAACATTAACAGGTACTCCTGTGGATAACACTGACCTGGTGATAGGTATGAGAACTGAGGTCTTGACGCATTAAAAACAACAAGATTACTTTTACCCCAGTCAGAGATGCGACTCAAGCCAGACATTAGATGTGCCATAGCCTCATCCCTTGTTTGCCGAAGTAAATATTGAGATGGACACTGCGGGAAGCAAATGGAAAAGTGAAGAGTCGAATCATCAGCGTATGAGTGGATAGGGTTACATGGTCAGCTTAGGTCACTGATTTTTTTTTTTTTTTTATAACAGAAAAGAGGAAGGAAAAACAAATGAAATGAAAAAATTATAATCCATACACCAGATTACTGGAATCCTCCATTTATAAAAAATCTGTAACAGTTGTACTTGAACAGCTGTAAGTTGAAGTTTGGGGGGAAAAAACTCCGAGGGAGCGAGTTCCAGAGAGATTCAGTTTGGGAAATAAAAGAATTCTGATAGGCAGAAGTTCTGCAATATGGCTGTGCAACATTCCAGTCATGAGCTCTGCCAGATGCCAGTGTAGCACGAGGGAAGGCATGCAGAGGTGACATAATGGACGCAACTTCGTCTGAGCATTTGCCATAAACGTAACTGTAAAATAATGTAAGGGAGGCAACATTCCTTCTTACTTGTAGGGGAGGTAGTTTGTTTATAATTGCAGGGTTATTAATAATTCCAAAAGCTTTATTCTGAATTTTGTCTAGTTCTTTTAATGCTACCTCTCGACATCCATTCCACTAGGGTGAGCAATATTCTAGCAGAGAGTGCACGACTTTTATAACTATTATTGCTAACTGCTCGTCAGTGGAAAAGTTACGGACTCTGAACAATAACTCAAGTTTCTCTGAGGCAGTTCTAGCAAGTGATCTGACATTAGAGATCCTACTAAGGACATCGTTAAGGGAAACACTGAGAATTTCAATACTTTTGGACATGAGAATAAAAGTAGCACTAAAGGTAATATACGAATCTGACAATATCTCTCTATTAATCTATTCTATTGCCAGACGCCTCAGTCCCGTTCGGGGTGGCCACAAACAAATCGCCTCCACGTCGCCCTGCTCCCCGCCATTTCACTGCCCCGCTCCCAACTCACACCCCCCTCTCTCATATACCTCTCCACCCCATCCCTCCATCTCATCCTCGGCCTCCCCCTCCCTCTTCCCCACTCCACCTCACTCACATACACTCTCTTCGTCAGTCTTTCACCCTCCATCCTCTCCTCATGGCCAAACCACCTCAGTGTATTCCTCCTAACGCTTCCTATCACATCCACATCCACACCACAACGCTCCTTTATATCCTCATTTGTCAGCCTGTCTCTCCATGTGACTCCACAGGCTCCTCTTAAATAACTCATTTCCACTGCTCTCACTCTTGACTTGTGTCCTTCCAGCAACGTCCAAGCTTCACTTCCATACGTTAGAGTTGGTATCACAATACTGTCATGCAGTAACTTTTTCACTTCCATGCTCACTTCCCTGCTTCTTATCACTGCTTTCAAGGAACCAGCAACCTTTCTTCCCTGTTGCATCCTTTCAAGCACTTCACCCTCCAAACCTCCATCCTTACTCATCACACTACCCAAGTACTTAAACGTACTCACATTTTCCAATTCCTCACCATCCAACCTCTCTGTACATTCACTGACTTCACCTCTCTCAAAGACCATCACTTTACTCTTCCCTACATTCACCTTTAGATTCCGTTTCTTACTCACTCTCCCAAACTCATCCACCAAGCCTTGCAGCTCTCCTTCGTCTTCACTCAACAACACAGTATCATCTGCAAACAACAGTACAGGGAGTTTCCAAACACTACCCTCTCTCACCAGGGCCACTCCAACATCCACTACCCTACCTTGTACCTCTTTAGAGATTGAACAACCATGGAGACATGACACATCCTGTTTCAACCCAACCTTCAAAGAGAAAAATTCACTCAGTTCACCATCCACACGCACTGCAGCCTTAGCACCGTCATACATACTCTTCACAGCATTCAGCAATTTCCCATCTCCATATATTCTTAATTCTTTCCACAGTCCTTGTCTATCCACCCTGTCATATGCTTTCTCCAAATCCATGAAAACCGCATATTAGTAAAGTACATATATTTGGTTTAATAGCATTAAATTAAACAAGGTTAATTTGTCCCCTTTCACTGATCTTAGATAAGTCTTGATTTATGGAGATGGCTGCACTGAGTTGAGAGATAGAGATATTAGTCTTTGTAATTGGGTGTTTGCGTGTGAATGAACTGTGAAGTGTTGAGTCACCTGCATTGAATGGATGGGATTGTAGGTGACAGATAAGAGATCGTTTATATGAAGTAGGAGTAGGGTTGGTGCCAGAAGTGATCCTTGTGGCGCACTTGCATTAACTGAATGGAAATTGGATTATACATCATCTACTTTACTCTTATTTTTCTGCCGGTGAAATATGAGGAAAGGAGAGGAACACAAGACGTTAGTCCATAGCAAGGAAGTTTGGACAGCAAGGAACGGTGCCACACTCTATCGAAAGCTTTAGAAATATCAAGGGCTACTGCATGAGCTTTTCCATGTTGGTCATTTAAGTAATGGATGGTATGAGTCAGGAGATTCAGTATGTCAATGGTGGATCTTTCGTGGCGAAAACCACATTGTCTATCACTAATTAAGTTGTTGAATTCAAGGTATTTAACTATGCGCTTATTAACTACAATTTCAAATACTTAAGCCTACCATGAGAAGATGTGATGGCTGTTGGTCTGTAACCAGAGGGGTCAGAGGAACTTCTTTTCTTTGGAGCTGGGTGGATATTGGCGTCTTTCCATGAATTAGGGAATGAAGAAGTACGAATGCATAGTCTGAATAATTTAGGTAGAACAGAGGCAAGATCTGGGGGAACACTTTTTCAAAACAATTGGAGGAATTCCATCTGGGTCTGGAGCTTTGTTGGTTGGTAAATTGTCTAGGATGGATTTGACGTACATATCTAGTCTGTATTTCGGTTGACTTCCTCTATGGTAGAATTTCTGACGAATGTACTGGCAAAAATATCTGCTTTCGCATGTAGGTCATTTGTGATGTTGCCATCAGAAGATTTTAGTTGGGGAGTGGGTGATGACATGTTAAAGTTATTACTGAAAGAACTGAGAGTTGACCAGAATATTCTATTGGCGTTAGGATTGTTACGTAGCTTTGATGCTTGATTTTGAAGAAAGTTTGATTTAGCGAGATTTATTACAGCTTTTGCATGGTTTCTAGCCATTTTTAATTGACAGAATGATTCAGATGTTTTTTTTATTTTAAGTAGATTTACATGATAATGACTTTTGGGCCATTGCTCTGGCACAAGTGCAATCAAACGATTTAGGAGAATATGATCTTTTAGTGAACTGTTGACTTGATATGAATAAATCCATACCAGCTAGTATTAAGTCATTAATGTGGAAGTGGGTAGAATGGACATCACTTGAGAAGAAAGACTGCCATGGAACATCAGCAAGATTATTTCTAAATCCATACCACTTTGCCCTATCAAAGTGCCATCGGGTCACCCCGACAGGTTCAGAACGGGGAGGTCTGGGGTAACCGACTAACGAGGCTTTGATGAGACTGTGCTCAGAGGGTCCAGGTGGTGACAGTACTTCTATCCTGTATTGATCTGGATTACTTGTCAGGAATAGATCCAAGAGATGGGCATTATGGTCAGGATTATCTGGTATTCTGGTTGGTTGCTTTACCAACTATGTGAGATAAAATGATTTTGCAAATGGTTTGCAATGTAGACCAGTATCGTCAGTCCTGGCAGAATGCGATAACCATTCTACATTACACACATTAAAATAACCCAAAATTATAATTTGGGGGCTAAGGGTAAGGTTAAGGTTGCTCAACTGTGTCGATATGGAGTCAAATACACTGGGTTTTGAAGAAGCACTGAGGGAGCGATAGACTACACAGATAATTAGATAATTTAGTTATACAGTGAGTAATCAAAAATAGGTGAAGTGAAGTTTAAAACGGTGTCAAATGAAAATTCGGAATTGATATAACAACAGGTGCCACCCTTGTTACAGAAGTTTATGAGGAGATGGTAACCAGGAAAACAAAATGGGGATATTTCTGTAGGAAAGATTTGGGGTTCTGTGAGGAACAGGGTTAGAGGGGATACGGGTGGTAA
>NC_137053.1:17896141-17901141 GCF_032717465.1 Coenobita brevimanus | reverse complement strand
ACCTGAAGATTGGGTCTATGAATGTGCGTAGATGTAGTACGATTGAGGCTAAAAAGGAGGAGATTGAGAGATTTGTGAGAAGAAAGTTGGATGTGTTAGCTTTGAGTGAAACGAAGATGAAAGGGAAGGGTTAGCCTATGTTTGGAAGTGTGAATGGAAGATTGTCGGGTGTTGATAGAGGAAGGGCAAGAGAAGGTGTGGCCTTGTTAGTGAGTCCGGAAGTACAGCAGTGTGTGATTGAATGGAAGGAGGTGTCATCGAGACTGATGTGGGTGAAAGCGAAATTTGAACGTGAGTTTTGGGTGTTTGTGAGTGCATATGGGCCTGGTAGTGAAAGGGATGAAGAAGAGAGGGAGTCTTTCTGGAATAATGTTGATGAGTGTCTGCAGAGTTTTAGAGCGAATGTGTATGTGGTAATGATGGGAGATTTGAAAGCTAGAGAGCGAAATGTAGCAGATGAAGGTGTATTTGTTATGCATGGCGTGCCTGGAAGAAATGAAAATGGGGAAAGAATGATAGGGATGTGTTTTGAGCGAGAGATCGTGATTGGAAATACGCTGTTCGAGATGAAAGATATTTATAAGTAGCCTATACATGGGTGAGACAGGAGGGTGGAATGGTTGTGGATAAAGCATTGATGGACTATGTGGTTGTGTCTAGGAATGTAATAGGAAGATTGTTGGATGTGAGAGTTCTGAGAGGGGAGGGTGGAGGTATGTCTGACCACTACCTGGTGGAGGGAAAGTTGAGAGTAGGTAAGAGATGGGTGGGAGCTAGGAGGGTTAGGTGTGGCAGGGAGATTTTGAAAATGAGTGAGCTGGATAAAAGAGAGAACATGATAGAGTATCAGGAGAAATTGAAAGATGAGTGGAACGCAGTGAAAGGTCAGGAAAATGGCAGTGTGGAGGATGAATGGCAGTTGTTTTAGAGTGCTGTGGTGGGGCATGCAGAAGAGGTGTATGGTATGAGACGTGTGGGTGGTGGTGTAAGAAAAAGAAGTGAATGGTGGTGTGATGAAGTAAGTATGGCTGTGGCTGAGAAGAGACTTGCATATGAAGTGTGGCTGCAGAGGAAGGATGAGGTGTCATATGAGAGGTATAAGGAAAAGAGGAATAGGGCGAGAAGGGCTGTGCTTGATGCTAAAGTGGCAGCATATGAAAGGTGGGGTAGGCGACTGACTGAGAATTTTCAACAGAATAAGAAAATGTTCTGGAAGGAGGTGAAAAGGGTGCGAAAGGGAGAGTCTGGGAAGGAAGAGCGAATAAAAGCAGAGGATGAAAGGATGTTAATTGAGATGGATGCAGTAAGGAAGAGATGGGCAGAGAATTTTGAAAGATAGTTCAATGTAGAGGAGGAAAGGGTGGCTAAGATTGTGGCAGATGGAAGAGTGCAGTGAATAAATGTGTTGGAAGAGTTGAATGATTCTTTGATCACGAAGGAGGAAGTGCAGGAGGCAGTAAAGGAGATGAAAACAGGGAAAGCTGCAGGTATGGATGGGTGTGCTGTGGAATGCCTGAAGGGTGGTGGAGTGACTATTGTTGACTCGTTAGTAAGATTATTGAATGTGTGCTTTGTGAAAGGTATGGTGCCAATTGACTGGGCAAGTGCTTGTGTGGTCCTGTTGTATAAAGGCAAGGGTTATGAGTATGAATGTACTAGCTTTAGGGGTATAAGTCTGTTGAGGGTTGTAGGTAAGGTGTATAGTAGAGTGTTAATTATGAGAGTTAAAGAGGGTACAAGGGAAGTGATTGGTGATGAGCAGTGTGGCTTTAGGAGAGGGAGGGGATGCGTGGATCATGTGTTCGCTGTAAGGCAAGTGTGTGAAAAGTATTTAGCGAAAGGCAAGGATGTGCTTTGGGCATTCATGGATTTAGAGAAAGCATATGACAGAATTGATATGGGGGCTTTGTGGACTGTTTTAAGATTGTATGGAGTTGATGGTACGTTACTAAAATGGATGAAAAGTTTTTTTGTTAATAGTAGACCGTGCGTAAGAGTGGGAAATGCTGTGAGTGATTGGTTTACCGTGAAAGTGGGGTTGCGACATGGATGTGCGATGTCGCCTTGGTTGCTTAATATTTATATGGATGGTGTTGTACGGGAGGTGAATGCAAGAGTTTTAGTTGGAGGTCTGAGTCTGGTGAATGTTGATGGTGGAGAGTGGAATCTGAAGCAGCTGCTGTTTGCAGATGATACTGCACTGGTGGCTGATTCAGAGGAGAGATTGAGACAGTTGGTAGAGGAGTTTGGAAGGGTGTGTGAAAGGAAGAAATTGAAAGAAAATGAGAATAAGAGTAAAGTGATGAAGTGTAAGAGGTTGGTAGATGGTAGGGGGATGAATATAGTTTTGACTGGTGAGTTGTGTGAAGAGGTAGAGTGTTTCAAATATTTAGGGTCACATGTTGCTGTGGATGGAAAAGTAGATGCAGAAGTGAAATTTAGAATGAATGAAGTAGGTAAGGTGCTGGGAGGAATGAAAAAAGTGTTTAGATGTCGTTTGCTTAGAATGGATGTAAAGAGAAGGCTGTATGAAGGTGTTGTGGTACCGACTGCTTTATATGGGGCTGAAACATGGAATATGGGTGTAGCAGAGAGGAAAAGTTTGAATGTAATGGAGATGAGGTGTCTGAGGAGTATGTTTGGAGTGACGCGTATGGATTGAGTGAGAAATGATGAAGTGCGAAGGAGAACTGGAGTTGTTCGGGAGATGGCTGGTAGAGTTGAGCAGAGGGTGCTGCGATGGTTTGGGCATATGGAGAGAATGGATAATGAGCGATTGGTGAAAAAGATAACTATATCTGATGTGAGAAGTGTAAGGCTGAGAGGGAGACCACGAATAGGATGGATGGACAGCGTGAAGAGAGCGCTGGATGCTAGAGGGATGTCTGTTGAGCAAGGAAGAGTGGCTGTGAGTGACAGAATAAATGGAGAGAAATTGTGAATGAATGAATGATGTCGCAGCCCTGAAGGGATATTGTCCCGCATTTGGTCTGATCAGCTAGTCAGGTCAAGTGCGGGTAAAGGGATGGGTCTATTATGATGTGGCAGGGGTAAACCAGCTCTGCTGTTGGGCCCTGCTGCGGATGTCACTGATTGCACTGCGCAGTTGACCCTTGTGCGGTGTGATGCGGTGAGGATCTGTCCCTTCTCCCCTTTGGGGCTAAGATGCGAATGAATGTGTTTGAATGGATGAGTAAATGAGGAGTGTGTCGTCCTGTCTCGGCTACCTCCCTTTCCTTGGGGGAAGCAGCCCAGGTATATAGATAGATTAATATTATTAATCCTTGCCATATAAATGGCGAAGCTTGTTTTCATCAGTATTAATAAGCTTCGCCATGTAAATGGTGAAGCTTTTTGGTTTCGTCATTATTATTATTATTATTATTATTATCTTTATTATTATTATTATTTATTTTTATTTTTTTGCAGTTTTTTCCTTCGATCGTGATATTATACATGAAGGTACCCTTGGGTAACCCAAATCCTTGTGCCAAATATAAATGTCCTTGACCTATTTTTTTAAGGTGATGTGCTCATATTTATTCTAAAAATTGCATAGTTCAAATTGAAATATTTCAGAAACTAATTGGGATACAGCTATTTGTTAAACATCCATTGATAAAAATGTTTGCTGAATAATTTTGGCTCAATATTTTGCCTTTTAGCCTAGTGGAAATACCAAATTCAAATCTGCTCAGTTTTGTCTTGCAACACGTGGTTGATTTTACACAAGAAACTACCTTAGAGTCCTCAGATCTTGTTTATATTCTTAACACCATAAAAGACATATAGCAAAGTTTGTTTATTGTGGCAACACAATAAGAATAGGTATCTAATTAATGTTACTTTTTTTTTTTTTCGATTTGATGATATTATACATGAAGGCACCCAATGGTAACCCAAGTTCTAGTGCCAAACATAAATGATCTTGACTTACTCTTGAAGGTGACATACTGATTTTTATTATAAAATATGCGTATCTGAAACGAAATATGTCAGAAATCAACTTATTTACAGCTATTTAGTTGAAAATCCTATGATAGAAATGTCTGCTGTATAATATTAGCAAATTATATTGCCATTTAACCTTGTGGAAAGTAGCGAATTCGTCTGCTTAGTTTTTTCTTTGCAACACGTTTTGGAGAACACCTCAAAAGCTTTAAAACTAACTTTTCAGATATATAGCTGTGGTACCTCTTATGATCTGAAAGGAATATGGTTACAGTTAATCACACAGTTAGCCTGTTACTGAGACAAACAAAAGTTACACTTGTGTTCTTCGACACCTTTGTCTTCAGATCTCTTGTTGATGTTACACAAGAAGTTACCTTAGAGTCTTAAGATCTTGTTTTTATCACACACCTTATACACCATATGACGAGGCTTTCTTATTGTGGTTAGTGGCTACACAATAAGAATGGTTAACTAATTAGTAGTAGTGGTATCATTATCATTTTGTTGTTCGTTATTCCACTACCAAACTGTATTATTATTCTTTTCAATCCCTCTTCTCTCTCATGAAAAGTATATTTTCTTGTTACAATTATCTGTAGACAAATTTTGTAATAAGGCGCGCGTTCGTCTTGTGATGTGAAAATCATTCACTGTGGTGACCATGTTCTCTGCTTATCAAATTGTTATCCATGAAATGACTGCATTTTTTTTTTTTTACTGCCAGTAGTGTCACCGGCTGGTCACATAATTTTAAATATTCTGGACCGAAGTAGTTTAGCATCGGGTCCACATACCATGCAATGGGTAGTGCGGTATATCGTGCTACAGCATTTTTTATGAAAGATGATTTTTTCTAAGTACACTGTCAAGTCGAATACATTATTTCATGACAACGTAATATGTGCAGCGTGTATATTATGAAAGTGTGTGTGTGTGTGTGTGTGTGTGTGTCAGGACAAACTGTTGCTGGTATGTACACATACTCTTTTGACTGGTCTGTTCATAAGTCAGATCTTACAGCGATTACGCCGATGCTTTGTAAGTAC